>NC_068992.1:56436388-56442088 GCF_001194135.2 Octopus bimaculoides
AGAGAGAGAGAGAGAGAGAGAGAGAGAGAGAGAGAGAGAGAGAGAGAGAGAGAGAGAGAAAGTAAGAGACAGGAGGAGAGGGAGTGAAAGTGGGTTAGAAGAAATGATGGTCCGGGAGAGAAATGCATTGAATTTTATTATTCCGCTTTTGAATTTCCATCGTATCTTCACTCTGCTTCACTTGCTCAATACTCGGTCGCCTGATAATCCACATCTATTCATAGACATCATCCAGTATGCTCAAGTGATTATGACCGCTCTCCAATGTAAGAAATTCCTTTGTTATACAGATACGATACAACCTATGCTACATTTATTCGGAATGATCAAGACTTCGCTTTCAAACTATGCAAATTCATTGGACCGTGTAAATATTTAACGATTTCGATATATCACTTTTTTCTTTTCCTTTTTTTTCCTTCTTTTACATACATATCAATTTATTACGTACCATTTCTCTGTCAATTTTTTTTTATCACGCCACAAAAAGGTTCGCCGCTTCGTTGCAGTCACCCTGGAGAATATCTAGACACATTAAAAAAAGTCGATTATATAAGACGTAGTTTATCATTTGTTAATTGCTGCGTTACATTAGCAGCTCACCTGACCTCACCAACGCGGTAACGTGGTTGGGGTAGTAAACTTCAGATCGAAGGTTCGATATATTTAGACCAATTGACAAGACAGTTAAACAAACCTTCATCTGATCCGTAGTAGGTAGTTAGGTCCTATGGGAAGGAGGTCATAATTCCTGGGGTTCCTGTAAGGTGTATGATCGTATCTGTTGCTTTGCGTGGCAAAATTCTACTTCAGTGAGAAAAAGTTGGTGAGACTTACATACAATACAAACACGCTTACACATAAGGAAACAGAAAGCAGACAACCACAAACATTATTTCATGAAACTTGCCACTAGGGCATTACAAAGAGTTGCAGTAGCAATGCGGACTGGACAGCAATACAAAATGAGTTGAAATGATAGACAAAATGATATCGATGAAAGGGGCAACGACACCCACCGATCGATTACCCCTCGAAAACACTGTTCTTTTTTTCCCTTCTTTTCTTTCTTTCTTTTATTAACAAATGAATAACACAAATGAAATAATAAACCTCTTGACATAAATTGAGGCACTAAGCCTCTTATCAACCCCCGATCAAATACCTTCCCCCCTGCAGGCAATCCCGCAGCAACAGATCGGGGACCCAAAAAAAGGAATTTATATTCCTCTTTTTAGGACGGGCTTCCTTCAGCCTCCGTCTACCATGTCCACTCACAAGGCTTTGGTCGGCCCGCGGCTACAGTAGAAGACACTTGCCCGAGGTGCCACGCAGTGTGACTGAACCCGGAACGATGTGATTATGAAGCAAGCTTCTTGCCATATAGCCACGCACGCACCTATATACATATATATGCGCACGTGTATGTGTTCGCGTGGTTTTTATATTCTTGTTCGTTCCACGCTACTGCTTGACAACTGGTATTCGTGATATATAAACGAAAAGAAACTTATTAAAACGATTGCATTCCTACTGGTACCCTAAATATATTAGCCATGGCAACCACGTGGTATCGGGTGCAGTCCTACTGCGCGACACTTTGGGTAAATGTTTTCTACTATTGCCTAAGAATAATTAGCGCCTTATGTGCCTTACAAGTGAAGTTTGTTGACGGAAAATGTGTAGAATCACGTCGTATATATATGTGTGTATGTGTGTAGGTGTGTATGTATACGCTTGCATAAATTTATATACGCCTGCACGCGTGCGTATGTGCGTGTGCGCAGTGTGTGTAATAATAGATTAGAATTTAATTATTCATTTTGTGTGAATAATACATAATAAATTCCTTGGGTGAAATATTGAGAATAGCTGAGGAATATTCATAAAGGAGAGTTATTACTTTGTCTTTATATTAAAATGATATAAAAATACTTTGTTACAAATAAATATTGATTGCGTAACCATAAATGAAGGTTGTTTGTTTAAGCAGATGTCAACATCTATTATCATTCTCCCTATGCCATATATACACGATTCTGTGAATCTTCCTGAAATTTACAGATAAACAAAAGACGAAGATAGATGTATGAACAACAAGTAGGTGTATTAGTTTGACGCTCGGGAAAGTGAGAAAGTCTTTTAAGTTTCGAGCCTACACTCTTTAATAGAAAGGAATAAGAGAAAATAAACAGACCAAATCATTTCTTCTCTCGGAACAAGACCCACAATTTGGGGGGGAGGGGCCTGTAGATTAGATCAACCTCATTACACAACTGGTACTTAATTTATCGACCCCCAAAATGATGAAAGGCAAAGTCGACTTCGGTGGAATTTGAACTCAGAACGTAAAGACAGACGTTAACATCTAAACGCCTATCATCCATGTCCATGTGGTGAACACGGTCGATGTTTTCTTGGGTGGTGGCTGTGGCAGGACGTCCGGACCTTGAGTCATCTTCAAGACTCTCCCTACACCTCTTGAATTCAGTTGCCCACTTGTGAAATGTTGATGAAGCTGGAACATCATCCCCTAATGTAGCAACCATGTCGGCATGAATGCCCTTGTACGCTCACGCCCTCTTCTGTAGATATTTGATAACACCGCGGTGGCAAATTTTATCCATTTTTACGAAATGTCTCTAAGTACTACTGTATCGAATGTGAGTTTATCTGGAACGAAAAAAATGCAGTTAGCATCCGTAAGGGTTGAATTTAATGCATGCCAAGTTTAATTACTGTATAACCCCTTCTTAGTCAGCCTATGAAGTTTTCAGCTCGCCCTCGTACATACATACATACATACATACATACATACATACATAGATACATAGGTTCAAAAACAGGAAAAAGACAAAAAAACAACAACAAAAAACAACAACGTGAGGACGTGATATAAATTATGTTATTAGACGCTCGTGTGTGTGTGTATGCATATTATACACACATAGATAAATGTCATTTATCTATATAAACTCCACAGATATTGTGTAATTCCTGATGTATATCCAGTAGCAGAAACGGTTACACTGTATGGTGGCATTAGGTAAACAATAACTGTGGACGAGCTTTGCATAGCCATTGTACAAGGTTTTTACTCGAATCCTGTTTAACTAATATTTTATACATATATATTTCTACATATATACACACCCCCCCACACACACACAAACACACGCACACACACACACACACACATATATATACATACATACGTACATACACACACACAGACACAGACGCACGTATACATATGTATGTTTATGTATGTATGAATGTGCATGTATGTCTACAGCGACCGGCCAGTAGACAAATGGATATAGTTACGCTTAACATGCGCTTCAATAAGTCCATATTCTGTAATGTCGGAGGGTAATTGAGAATTATATATATATATATATATATACATATATATATGTAATGTATAAAGAGATAGATATAGATAGACAGATATGCGCCTGTATACATGTGTTCACGCATTAATTGCGCAGCCAAGGTAATAATACTTTCATATCTAATTATATCTAATCATATCTAATTATATCTAATTATATAACATACAAGGAAAACCAAGAATATATTGTACAATTTCAACTTAGGCTACATTGTGGTTAAAGTGGCTGAAATATTAGACGCTGACATTCCTATAATGTTACGCTAACATAATCAATCTTTACATGCAGTTACTATCCTCTCTTAATGCGTTTGGCAACGCTGTATGCCGGTTAGTTCTAATATACTAATCAAAGCATAAATGGCACCCTGTATATTGAGAGTAAGAGACAATTTCACAATGTTCCATTTTCGTTTTGCGAAATGCGGATTCTAGTCAGACTAAATATAGTTTTCTGCTAGTATGTTGATATACACCAATCATATATCTGTCTACACCTATAAATATATATACATACAAACGTACGTACATACATACACACACACTCACACACACAAAAACACACACGCACATATATATATATTCTTTTTTTCCATTCCTTTACACGTTTCAGTCATTTGACTGCGGCCATACTGGAGCTTCGCCTTAAAAGGGATTTAGTCGTAGAAATCAACCCCAGGATTTATTCTTTGTTTTGTAAGCTTAGTACTTATTAGATCCGCCTCTTCTGTTGACCGTTACGGAGACATAAACACACCATCATCGGTTGTCAAACAATGGAATTGTGGTGGACAAAATCAGACACAAACACATAAATGGTAAAGATATTGTACTAAACTGCAGTTGTATTTATGCTGGCTTGAAAAACTAGATATATACTAAAAATAGGTCTGAAAACCATTTGAATATTACATTCTGAATGTAAACAAGCTTACAGAGATTTCAAACAATTGAAACCGAATAGAAATAAAATGAAATTTTACTTACAACTGGAGTCGGATAATGTAGATCATAGTGAAATAGAACAAATTGTTACCGAGAAAACGTTTTATTTTCTTTCTGTAAGAAGTTTAACGGTAAAAGCCGATGAATTGAAAGATCAGATCACGAATGCTTCTGACCCTATCTATCTTAAAGTAAGTCGCTATCGCAATATTATCTGGTCTACACAACCCGTGTCTTTAAATATTCAATCTAACTCTTCTAGATTTGGTAAATACGCATTTCCACATCAATCTCCGGTACAGAAACGCAATCTAACAGGAAAAAAATCCCATTAAACTGAGTCATAGCTCTGACACCTTTATGAACACTTAATATCATGTAATCCAACTAAATTAACCGAAGCTACTACGTATACGGAAATACAAATGAATTATCAGGCATGCAATACCGAAGTGATTATCTACGCGACAGAAATCACGTTCATCGAACTAAATCTAATGAAAACAAAAGTACATATTGTGCTTAAAGAGAATGTACATATGGTAGAAGACGGATTTAAATACTTATTTCAACCATACTTATTCTTTCACTAATATAAACATATTACTTCAAAATAACATGCTACACAAGAAATCCATACCAAACAATATGGTACAAAATTGCGGGTTGCTTAGCTAAAAAACAGCTTCATATTTTAGACATGGTATGGTCATCAAATGCTTTATTATTTATCGGAAGATATCAAACATCACCTAACACCGTCCTCAGTTGCGGTATACACCATTTCTCCATATATAATGCAGTTACTGTCATTTTTACCGGTAATATCTGTTGATAACTCCCTGAATCATATGACAACACCCGCAAAATTAAAACTTTTCTTATTGTTGCTCCAGGGAAAAATATAGATGAGAAATAGCACGCCCGTGGACTGCTGGAGCAGATTATACTAACCAGTTCAGTGACCTTTTACTGTCTGTCTGTGTGTGTAGTAACAACATTGTCGATAATGTTGGAGCTGTAATTAGCATTTTAATTTCTGTAGGCAAGCTTTGAATGACCTTGTCCTCAACATGATCTTCATGATTCTGTATTTTGACAAAATACAAAATGGCTGATAGTTAGCAAGGTGAGACACACATAAGAAAGAAGGAAACAAAGGACCACTGATGAGGTCACAGAAGTGTGACGAAAGAACTCTGGCCGAAATAAGATTAAGATTAATGTAATATAAAGCTGAAGCAAATTAACACCAAATATACAGTGCGTGTGTTTTTATTGGCTAAACTGGCAATATGACCATCCCCAAGTACAACAACATCTGTTTCAACACACGATTTCACATAAAAAATCTTGCAAAA
>NC_068992.1:56442469-56444661 GCF_001194135.2 Octopus bimaculoides
TATATATATATATATATATATTTATAAAACTGCAGCTGGAATCTTAGAAGCAAACATTGCAAATTTGAAATGAGTACCTGGATGAAACGCATTCTCGCACCAATGGTTTTATGCAATGTCAGGTTACACAGTACTCGTGCATCTTTAGGAGGAAACCCTTTCAACACCAATAAAACTATGGTTGCGGGTTGATGTCCCCACTGCTATAATGGTAAAAGTGCTCGTCCAATGTGGCTGACCTGCTAAAAGTAATGGTTAGATAGTGCTACGAAGTTGGTGAGGTTTTGAGAAAATTCATTTGGTGCTTAGTTATATACTTCTATGTAATGAAGTCTATCTGGCATTTCAGCTGTCAAGGATCTTTACAATATGTAAATGTGTGAGGGGGTCGATATATTTGACTATAATTTCCTCCAAGTGTATGGCTTTGCTCCAAAGTTAGAAAATCGATATGACTAGTTTCGTATTTTGATCAGAAATGATAATGGCGTGGTTTGTGATTCAATCAACAAATTATGCTTGTGAACAATTCTGGCTTTATTGCTACATAACAAATCAATATACATTCTATATTTCATTTATGAAATATGAGGGAGTGCTGAAAAGTTTCTGACTTTAAGGGCATCACGAAAGGCCTCGTTGGAGGCCCAACCTTCCGAGTTCTTTTATAGAGCTTCGAAAAACTGAAGGACCGCTGCAATATGTGTGTGAATCTGAGAAGGGGAATATGTTGACTAAAATCATAGTTAACTGATCCTCCTGTATTTTCTCTTAGCCAAGGCAGGAACTTTTCAGCACCTTGTATTACAGAATCTATACTTGTTATCTTCAAGTCAAACTTGACCGAAGAAACCTTGGAGTAAAAGCTGTCCAGCTATTACCATCCTGCCTTGCTTTTTATATACGAACACTGTACATAGGTTCGTTTTATTTAAAGTGACACTTAGAGAATCACGTTATAGAGGTTTGACAACTATTACTAGCATACTGACCGATTTGAACCCAGTACGTGTAGGGAAATATGCCTAGCTGTCTCTACGTATATATACATCTGCATGTGTATTTATATATATATATATATATATATATATATATATGCTCTTCAATATCCTCCCGAAGGACCTGAGAGATCTGCATGGGGTGGATGTAGGTGTCTTCAAGATGAGGCGGGACCTCTTCCTGTCAGGAATCCCAGATGCAGGAGGTGCATATGAGGTCGGCTGTATCAAACTCTCTCGTGCACCAAATGTCAATTCTTGAAGTAAAATTCGTGAAGTAAAATTGTGTAGCAACATCAAATGGCGGTGCCCCAGCATGGCCACAGCTCATGAGCTGAAACTAGATAAAATGAAAAAAATAAAATGAAATATATATATATATATATATATATATATATATATATATACATACGTACGTACACACACATACATACACACACACGCGCACACACGCGCGCACACACGCGCGCACACACGCGCGCACACACGCGCACACACACGCACACATACACATATATATATCTGTATATAAACGAGCCAAAGACACAGCATCTGTGTGGACATTTTACATGCTAGAAAGGGCAGTAAAACCTCTTTCACATCACTGCTAGGTGTTTATAAAAAGAAAGGACATATTAAATAATCTTGTTGCTGCTGCACGAAACACAAATAGAAAACAAAATCAATGCTCATATCTGGAGCGCCTTTGATTATAGCTCTTTTTGCCCGTGGCTAACTAGTGCTTAACAATAACAGCAACTGTAACAACATTAGTAACAGAAACAATAACCACAATGCTAACATCATGCCTAAATTGCGTTGAATACTCTCTAAAATTTATGTCGAAATCACCAGCTAATAATACAGAACGACAGATCAAAGACGAAGGTTAAGTAACAGAGCACAAGAAATCCTGTATTCTTAGAGAAATGTCAACGTTGATGATAAACCAGGCAGAAAACGTTACATAACCATTCGTTGAAAATTATTTGCAAACACTCGGGAAGAATATTGAGGTGACACGTTGACAATAATGAATGATTAGGTTGTTTGCTAAAATCATATATAAAGCGAATTCATATTAAATGCACACATACATATACAAAGATAATACACACACATACAAGTACACATATATGGGTATACATGCATACATACATACATATATATATATATATATATATATATATACAT
>NC_068992.1:56444990-56445573 GCF_001194135.2 Octopus bimaculoides
ATATATATATATATATACATACAAGTATGCATATATATATATAAATAAATATATGAGTGTGTGTGTTTGTACATGCGTGTTGGAAATAATAGTGGATTAAACAACTTAATTCTCAGGTGTCAGAATTTTAGTCCAATAGGTGCAATTGTTGTCAAACGGTTTCTCCGCGATCAGTGTGGAATATCTGTATATTCATGTTTGAAACAATGAGTCTCGAAGTACATGTAGCTATAAATAACAACATGCAAATATTGGGTGTAAAACGCTTTCTATAGAAAAAGCCAAAGGCTGCACGACTTTGTATAGATGAATGTGTATATATATATATATGTATTTATGTAAATACATGTACATATGTAGTTTTTACACGAACACACGCGTGCGCGAGCACAGACGCACACATGCAAACACACTGACATATGTGTATTTATACAATATCAAACACACATACGCAAGGTAAATGTTTTGTAGTGTATGTGTGTTCGATATTGTTTATAACCCTTGGGTTACCTATTCAAATTTGAATATGTGTGTATGTATATATATATATATATATATATATATATATATATATATATATATA
>NC_068992.1:56446234-56446945 GCF_001194135.2 Octopus bimaculoides
ATATATATGGTGGAGATTTCACAAAAAAAACAAAAGACGAAGGCAGGTGGCGTGGACAACAAACAGATGTATTAGTTTAACGCTCGGGAAGTGAAAAAGTCTCTAACGTTTCGAGCCTACGCTCTTCCACAGAAAGGAACACAGAAAAAAAAAACAGGGAGAGAAGATAAAGAATACATTTATATACGAGCGTATATAATTGTATAATATACGCATTGCAGTCTCGTTCAGGAGCAAGAACCATGCTCATCTATTTTCAGAACAATCGCAATAAATTCTGACATTAATGTCAACAAGAATGCTTTTTTCTTTTATTTTTCGTTTTGATTTATGCCATTGACGTTCTCCGTCAATAATGATGTCAACATTTTACATATTTTGTTTTTTTTTTGTATTTACAGTTGGTCTACTTCGTTTAAGAATTTGGTTCCACCATGGATAAATAAATATCCTCACAGTCACACCTAACAAAGCCAGGTAATAAACAGTGATTGGTTTTATAACAAGGATTTACGACATAGGTAGAGAAAAGTATAGTAAGCCATGCTTTGCTTCACAGATTTATTGCATTTTCTGGCATCGGTAATGTTTAGGTATTTATTACGAGTATGGTAATACGCAACGAAGACCGATACAGAACCCGTTTTTATCCGTTTCTCTGTGTGTGTGTGTGTGTATGTGTGTGTGTGTGTATGTGTGTGCATGTGTGTG
>NC_068992.1:56447189-56447926 GCF_001194135.2 Octopus bimaculoides
TATATATATATGTATATATATACATATATAACTTTATACATATATATATATAGCTACATGCATGTGTGTAAATGCAGATATGTGTGTGTGTGGTTGCGTTTGTGTGTGTGTACGTGTGTGTGTGTGTACGTACATGTGTGTGTGTGTGTGTGTGTGTGCGTGTGTATGCGTGTGTGTGATTATTCTCCACAAAACTTTTGGGAGCTCGAGAAGTCACATTACCAATAGAGAAAAGGAATGGTGCAGTGAAAATCAAAATGAAGGCGGGAATTAAAAACAAACGTACATTGCGAGAAATGTGTCCCAAATGACAAAGTTAAATGATTAAAGTTGACGGAAAGTTCTACAATTTGTGAATTGATGAAATGAAATTATGTGGTTTTCCAGAAAGAATATTACATACATTGGTTTACTGGTCAAGTAAGGACCTATTAAACAGAGATGTAATAGCCACTAGAGGATTCAGTATTAAGATATATAATTGCATATGTGTACAGAGGTACATACACATACAAACAATCACCCACACACACACACAAATACATATACATACATACATACATATATATATATATGTGTGATGTGTGTGTGTGCATGTCTGTGTAGATATGTGTTTAGATATAGTTATAACGCCCTCACAGGAATGTGTATGTGTATGTGTGTATATACAGGTGTATGTGAATATATGAAGGTACGTTTATATATATATATATATATATATATATATATATATATAT
>NC_068992.1:56448579-56453579 GCF_001194135.2 Octopus bimaculoides
TATATATATATATTTATATATATATATACACATTTATATATACCGATATATGTTTGTTTGGACAGGTAAGTATTAATACAGAGAGTGTAAGTGCGTGTGTGTGTGTGAGAGAGAGAGAGAGAGAGAGAGAGAAAGAGGGAGAGAGATACAGACAAATGGAGAGGGGGTGGGAAGAATAGGTAGAAGCGAAAGAGAAAAGAACGCGGTAGATATTTAAGCATCAAGGGACAATTGTGTGATGAAGTGAGATATGGACATTAAGAAGAAGTAAAAAGAGAAAATGAACTATTATTCCCATTGGACTTCTCTCTCTTACTAAGCCCATGTGATCGAAAATACTCTGTAGACAGTGTCTGCATCTTGTTAAAACCACGAGATATCTGGCTTTGTTCAATACTCAGAATCTTTAGCATTTCAGCAACAAGTCAGATATATTTCGTTCATTATTTCTCCTTTCTTTTTTTGTATAGGTGTATGTGTGTGTGTTTGTAGTTCTTTATTTATTGATGATTTCTCATAGAATTCCATTTATTCAAAAGAACATCACTTTTCTCAATAAAGAACCAATACAATGACATCTGCCAATTTCTTATAAATTCTTTCTTTTGCAACGGTAGTTCTAATCAGTTAATTCTTGTTTGACGAAAGCTCTCGGTATCAAATGCTAGTGTGTGTGAGTGTGTGTGTTTGTGTGTGTGTGTATGTATCAGTGTAAATGCACACATTTGCATGAGTGTATGAAAGTGTATGCATTAATGTGCATCCGTGTGAAAATGTGAGTGTGAAAATGTGTGTGTGAAAAAAAGTGTGTGTATGTGTGTGTGTATGTATAAATGAGTATGTGTATATATTTGCATAAATGCCCAAAAAGAATCAAACAAAACCCCATCATCTGCTGACTAACTAATGATTATCTAGAACAAAAAATGTGTGATCTGAGGCAGTTGTTGTTGCTATTTCTAGCACGCTGGCATTATATTTGTATTAGCTATATAGGTGTAAAGGTCGTATCACTCTGAGTATATCTGGCACTGTATTTTTCAGTATAATATATAAATGTAAACGGTCAGTGATCTTAAAATGAACTTTCTTCTTTGGTGTTGTTGAATTGCGTTGCTTTTTTGACTATACAAATCAAAATATTTGAAACTATGCTGGACGCCCCCTACATGCGCATGATTACTTCTTTTTGAAATATATATATATATATATATATATATATAGGTTCAAAAAAGAAAAAAAAATAACAACAATAAAACAACAACAAAAAACAACAACGTGAGCACGTGATACAGATTGTGCTACGGGACGCTCGGGAAAGGAAAGAAAGATAATTTGACGTTTCGAGCGGAGCTCTTCGTCGGAAACAAAGAAAGCCCAAAGAAGGGAAAGATGGAGTTATATATACATACCGGATGTTCTCTCCGGTATGTATTTCAAAATGGAGCTCATCAAAGAAGCATTATATTGTGTCTGTATATATATATATATATATATACACACACACACACACACACACATATATATATATATATATATATATATATGCACATATATTTCTATTTCTATATAAGTGTGTTTATCTGTGTGTGTATTAATTTTATATCTATGTACGTGTAAAGTATATATCCACATTTGTTGACGCACACGCACACAGACACAAACATTCACACGTATATAAGATTGTCCCATAAATCTTTCAGAGCAGTCAAGGTGCCGTGGATCAAAAGTTTGAAAAATTGCGGTGTTAGAGTATACATGAACAAATACACGCATATGCGTTTGTTGTCTGTATATATGTGTGTGTTTGTGTATGTGTATATGCGATATTTGTTGAGCATTTAGAACATTGTAGAACATTTTTAACGGTAGTTCATCCGTCTTAACATTCTGAGTTGAAATGTCGTCAGGGTTGACTTTGCTTTCCATCCTTTCGTGGTTGATAAAATAAGTACCTTCCCCAATTTACTGGCCTTGTGCCAAAATTTGAAACCCATATTTGTTGTGCAACAGTATTGACCTATTTCACAGTGAAAAGAATGCCCTTATTTGCAATTTAAATCGATGTTTCTAATCATGGTTTATTGTTTCACTGACTGACTTACCTGCAATTGACGCCCTAATGTGGATCACTCCTCATAAAGTTCTTAAGTGGGGCTGGTATATCTTCTGAACTAATCTCTTTACTCGTTATCATTCAGTCGTAATTATACCTGTTTCTAACTGCATATTTTATCCTTTCTTGATATATTAAATTCGTGAACTGTAATTTAACTACTGCTGAACTATGTCAAGTTGATAGTATCTGTTAATCATTAACCACAGAGATTTACTATTTTATATATAACCTACTGTCTTGATCATCAATCAATAATCAGGACAGCCTATATGAATAATTGGACAGCGGCAAAATACTTTGTGAGTCAAAATGGTGGTCTTAAATCACGTCTAGTATATGAACCATTAATAAAATAGTCGTCACATGACGCAACTTAAGCCCATGACAGTTCATGCCTGTGAATTAAATATCTTTTAATTTCGTAGTCCTTTTCAGAGAGGTAAAAAGAAGATTAAAAAAATACACGAAAAATATCATTACTAAAAATTTAAATAAAACATGTTTTCTTTCTGTTTTTTTTAAATTTTTAAATTTTTTTATGAGGTCAGTTCGAAAGTAACACTTCAGTTTGAAGTTGGCATTGAAATATTATTTATTGCCCGATCGCTATCTCATTATTTCTTGTGACCTATATATTCTAGTGGTTGACTGCTACTGCTACTAAAGGGAAGAGAATCGCTTCGGGCTTTTAAATATCGAGGAATTTATATATATATATATATATATATGTATATATATATATATATATATATATATATATATATACAGTAATCCTTCGACTATCGCGACTGTTACGTTCCAAAATCCCCGCGATAGATGAAAATCCGCGAAGTACTGTACTGTGTATTTTTAAAAATAATTTTTATTATTTGTGTATATTTGTTTTATTATAGATGCAAAACAACACGAGGAAGTGACGTATATATATGCACATGTGCACATTTGTGTGCGCGCGCGCGCGTGTGTTAGAGTTTGGTAGTTATTTTTGGACACTAAACCAAAATAAGCAATAAATTTGATCTACAATTAGTTCCATGGCATGACACCAGTTATTTTCTTATAAACAAATCACGTGGGAAAAGAAATAACACAGTGGCCTTCTTTTTCTGTTTGCTGATTGCAATGATATAATAAACGTTTTCAATTTGCATGAGTTTGCTGGTTCTTGTCAAGTAGAGGCAGTTGCAGTTTGCACTAGTTTCCCGGGGGAAAATAAGTTTCTTATTTAACGTAATGTTAAATTCTGAATAAGAAATGTTAAGGTGTCAATTCCCATATCTAAAACAAACAAACATGTTGTTCAACAGATACGCTTTACTGAGATAACTATAGTCACGTTGCGGTAGTTTTAGACCTCATCAGTTATTTATATACTTAACAGTTCCGTCGAGGATATAGATGACTAATGTACATAAAGATAATGAGTGATTATACATTGACAGGTGTGAGTATCTAAAAGGCTGACTACACAGTTTAATTTTAAGGAATAATTTTGATTAATCGTTTGAATATTGGACAGAAATGATTTGCAGCGTTTAGTTACAGTCCAGAGAAAGCCACGTCTGTTTTTCAATCTTCCATGATCGATAAAATAAAGTAATAACCAGGTATCGGTGCAAATTTAATCTCCTAACCTTGTTCCCATTAAAATCTACGGTTTCATACCAAAAATAGATATGTTTGTCTTATTTGTAGGGAAATGCAATAGACAGAAAATTTCCTTATTATCCTCCACACAATAGCCTTTAAATTTCGAAGCGCAAAGTATGTAATTCGGTTATACGAGCGAAATAAACAATTTCAAAATATTTTGCTTTCAAAACCTCCGTGCTGTTCTTCAGTTATTCAATATGAATTACATCCAATTAACAAATCTCTGTATGTAGCCTTAATCTCTGTATGTAAATGTCTGTATGTAGCCTTAAGCACCACTTTCTACATTCAAGCACATTTATTCAATATTATAGAATTATTAAAATATCCAAGATAATCAGACATGCTATTTTGATACTCAACAATATTAGTTTGGTAATTGCGGAGTGTCTAAGATCTTTGGGAGTTCTGCATGAAGAAGGCAAATTGCTGGGGCTCGAATGAAAAGAAACGAATAACTTAGTATTTGCTTAACACCTCCGTTCTTAAGTGAAATCCTATAGATTTGACATTAAGTTTCATTCTTGTCTATTCGACAACAAAAGTGAAACGTGGAAGAGACGATTCGCTTGAATACTTTAACTCTGAAACGTGTTAGAAACCAATCTTATATATGAAAAAATGCAGCACTGCGTTTTACGATGGGATAAAGGAAAACTCCGCTAGGAAAGAACTATATAACCGTTTAACAGGCTTCAAACCCTTTCACAAAGAAATGCCTGCAACAGGCACACTGTATATTTCGCAAAATGAAGATATGGATATGTCTACCGACATTGCAAAGTCAAATCGACCCAGGTTCTTATTTTTAAAGTCTGGTTCTTATTTCCTTTCTTTTGCCGATCTGGGAGATTACGGAGACATAAACAAAACAACACCGCTTGTCAAGCGACGATAGGTGTCAGACAAAAACACAAATAGACACAAACACAATATACACTATGGACTTCCTCACAATTTCCGTCAATCAATTTTTACTCACAATTCTTTGGTGTGCAAGGGTCTATGATCAATGACACTTTCCCCAACGTGCTACACACTGCGACTGAACCTGGAATGACTTGGTGGCAATGTGAGCCCCTTTACGCACCCATACCTGTATATATATATATATATATATATATATATATATAAGTCAGTAAATAGTGGGGTTGTGTTAACCGCACGTGGAGAAACAATAGGAAAATGAAAAAAAGCCAGAATGCTGAACTGGAAGCACACTTTAATA
>NC_068992.1:56454559-56456481 GCF_001194135.2 Octopus bimaculoides
ATATATATATATATACCATTTACTTGTCTCAGCCATGAAACTGCGGTCATGTTAAGGCACCTCCTTCAAAAATTTTAGAGAAATGAATCAACTCCAGTAATTATTATTTTCAGTCTGGTACTTATTCCATCATGTTCTTTTGATGAACCGCTAATCCCCAGGGACATAAGCATACTAACACCGGTTTTGAAGTGGTAGTGGGGGAATAACACAGGTACAAAACCACACACATAGACATAGAAACATATGCATAGATATATGCGATGGGGATTTTTCAGTTTCCGTCTACCAAATCTACTCGTAAGTTTTTGGTCGACCCGAAGCTATAGACCCTAAGTGCCATGCAGTGGGACTGAACCCGGAACCATGCGTTTAGGAAGCAGACTACTTATCACACAGCCACACCGTTCTTTATAATATACTACCACAACATTTTTTGTTATCGAAATTGATTAACGTGCAGAAATTTAAATGTATTTGACGTGGACCGAAGGCGAATTGAAATATTCAATAGTTTTTGCAGCAAAATGTCAGACGTCTCGCTAAACAGACGGAGCGACAGTTTACCTCCGTTTTAAAACAAAACAGCCCGCCAGACGTATAAATGAAATTTTTCGCTTTTAGATAATGTCGAAGAAACGCAAAAACGGTCAGTTTAAGACAACAAATATCTTTCCTTGAATAGGTTCTAATTTCTCTTTAATAAGATGGAGTATCTGGTTATTCTATAAGCACTGCGTCACTAAAGTTTTAACATTAAAGCCGTCAGCTAATTATACATTCTAGACGAAATGGACATGAAAAATAATGGCAAAAATAGACTAAGCTGATTGGCTAAAAGTTTTCTGCTCTTGAATAGTTAGCCTTAGGGTTGATAAGAGACCTCCCACCCTGAAAGGACCAAAAAGCCCCCAAAACATTTATAATTCTATACATTATTCATTTTAGAGAGGAATAGTTAATTATCGAAGCTGAATATTTAAAAGTTTCATGATATCTTAATCAATAAAACAATTAAGATAAAGTTATATCAAACCACATTTTAATTTTCTCAAAATTGCGATAATTCGATAATTTCATTGATACTAATAACTTCGTATTACATTACATACATATATGCATGCAAGCAAATACACACACACACACACACACACACACACACACACACACACACACACACACACACACACACACACACACACACACACACACACACACACACACACACACACAGAGCTTAGGCATTGCAATACTAATTATTTGGTGTAGAAGTCGACATATCTCTGCTTCTGAACGGAGTACATACATACATAAATATAATTATATTCCCAATCAACTTGCACTTCATTATTGAGGTTCTGCTGAAGCAATAAGGTCTTACTCAAGTACTCAACTATGAGCAAACTTACGAAGCTGATGAGTAGTCGTTTATTACTTTGTCATTTTGGGGTTTTGTGGTAAGAAGCTTGCTTCCCAACCACACAGATCCGGGTTCAGTCCCACTGCGTGACACTTTGGGCAAGTGTCTTCTATTGTAGCCTCGGGCCGACCAAAGCCTTGTGAATGGATTTGATAGACGAAAACTGGAAGTAGCCCGTCGTATATATATATGTATCTATGTATATATGCATGTATCTATCTATCTATCTATCTATCTATCTATCTATCTATCTATCTATCAATCTATCTATGCGCTGAGACTGCGGCATCTCTGGAACTTCATTGACGACGGTGAACAGGTGTGGGCGCCGTTTGTGAGGCACGCCTTCCCGCAGCTCGTCTCACTCACCGAACTGCAAACATAGATCAGGAAGAGACCGAAACTGGGCGATTGGCACCGCGAGTGTCGCCAAGCTCTACAACAGCTCTGCCGTCCGGGATCAAACTTGTGCAACTTCCAAACGACGAATGCGTTCTATAGA
>NC_068992.1:56457319-56459819 GCF_001194135.2 Octopus bimaculoides
TGTATGTGTGTGTGTGCATATGTGTGTGCATGTGTGTGCGCGTGTGTAATCCCATAACGCGTGTGTTTAAAAAAGTGTGAACAGTAAAAGTGCTTACGCAATATAGAAACTACTTTTCAAACGGCGTCATTCTAGTTTTTGAAGTTTTTATGTAATTTATAATTTTTAAGCTAAGAAAATCTGTCTTCTGGTATATGTATGTATGTATGTATACACATATCAAGAGACAGATGTATATATATATATATATATATACATACATACATAGGAACTTGTATGTATGGTAATGTACGTTAATATACTTGTGATTATAAATATATACGTACATATACATGAATACTTACGCATACATGTATACTTACACACATACATAAAAATGTCTTTCCGTAGTTTTAGTATAACTTTACGCTCAGTTGTTTTGGCGAATTTAAAATTTACTGCCAATAAACGAATGTTATTCTCGAAAGGCTCGTAAATATAGATTTCGTGAGCATTGTTGAAAATACACATGCCTATGCACACTCGCTTGTTTATGTATAATATCTATATATGTATATATGTGTATATGTACACATTTGTCTACGAATACATGTGTGTATGCAGCCACGAATACAAAGATTTACTCATTCTTTCTCTCTCTCTCTCTCTCTCTCTCTCTCTCTCTTAACAACACACATGCATATACATACATGTCAATGGACAAGGATACGCACATGCATTTATATGACTTTTTTCCCTTCTTTGTGACATCTCTGAGTTTTCTTTATGTATTGCTATATAAATTGTCAATATCACTTCGAATTAGTGTCTCGATTAATTTGATTTCTTCATTTTGTACAAGACAAGAACTACGTCATACAATAACATAAAATTTTACATATTATTTTACTAGTTTGCTGTTTCCTTTCATTCACTGTAATAAGTCTGTTTCTCGGGCATTGCATTGTATGTTATCGACGAATATATTGACCAGAGTTTCATTGCATCTAGTACAGCATATTTTATGTAGGTAGATGTGTGAATGTATGGCGATATATGTATATATATCTTTTATCTTTTATTTGTTTCACTTATTGCATTACTTTGAAAGGTTAAGTAAAAAAAATTGTCTTTAGTATTTACTTTTTTAAAGTTTGGTACTTATGCTACTTGCCGAGACCGTCAAGTTATTGGGACGTAAACAAACCAACACTAGCTATCAAGCGCTAGGGTGATACACACGCACACATGTATATAACACGGATTTTAACTGATTTCTGATTTTAAAACGGTTACGTGTTCAAAACTATAATTTTCTATTTTCTTGTAGTAATAATTTTGTTCAGCAGTGGTTGTCACCATTTCCGGTTTATTGTTGGAGTGAAAATCTTTATAAAATCTTCCCTTTATTCGATATTCCCATGCCTATTCATTATTATTATTATTATCATTGCCTGTGCACAACTTCTAACGCTGGAGATGTACTACTGTGTCAGCTGTTCACTACCAGTGAATTAAGGTATCAACTCTTATTTTTCGAGCACCTTCCGGAGTATTCGAGCGGTTCCAAGCAGTGCTGTTTTCTGCAAGTGCTCCACCCTTATTGCAGCCCCTTATTGTTCCATGTACTTCTCAAGATTTTTACTCACTGTTCCCAGGGCTCCAACAATTATTGGTACTACTACCACCTTTTTTCATCGACCACACTTGCTTAACCTCCCAAGCTAACCTGTCATATCTATCGACTTTTCTTTCTAATCGCATACCTTGTTGTGAGCTGGGCATGCTATATCTATGATCCAGCATAGTTTGCTTTCTTTCTCACTTAAGACTATGTCTGGCTTCCTATTCTCTATCTCATGGTTGCACTGAATCATAAAATCCCGCAGGATCTTTGCATTCTCATTTTCGATGATGCCTTTGGGCTTGTGGTCGTAACAATTTTTTGCACTGTCAAGTCCATACTTGTTGCAAAATGTCCAATGGACAAGCCTTGCTATATTGTCGTGGCGTCTCTTATATTTCTTCTGGGCTAGTGGCGTACATTGGCTGGTAATATGCCATACGGTTTCACCATTTTGTCCACAGATTCTGCATTTATCACTTTCTGATGTGTTGTCTATTCTGTATTTTATGTAGTTTGTTCTTAGAGCTTGCTTTTGGATAGCACAGATTAGAGCCTCCGTTTCCGGTTTTAAATCACTTTTAGTCATCCACAGCCATATTTTTTCTCTGTCTGTCTTATCTTCAACATCCCTATGAAATTGTTCATGCATTCTTTTCTTCACCCATCAATTTTCAGTTTCATTCGTTTTCAATTGCTTGTACAGTGCTCTATCTTTGCAGTCATTCATTTTACACAAACCTGACCGTCTTACTTCTATTAATATCGGTTTTGTGGCATTTTTTACATACCATGCTATGTTGTTTTCTTCTGCTCTAATGCTGTGTTCGTATCCAATAAGTCCTCTTCCCACTCTTTTTCTTGGTACATACAGTCTGTCTGTGTCACGTTTTGGGT
>NC_068992.1:56465105-56466141 GCF_001194135.2 Octopus bimaculoides
ACACACACACACACACACACACACACACACATATAAATGACTGCTTTTATTTTCGGTTGTATTGAGCTATGTACTGTGACAACGAAAAGGCTGCAAAGAGCATTATGTATGAGTATTAGACAAAAATAATGTAGATGTTGCCCAGACATAACGTTGCACCAATTAGAGCCATATCTAATAGATTATGGAAACAACCAGTAAATCACGAGATTTTCTACTAGTCACCTAAGAGTTGTTATACTTCATACAGCAAACATTGCAAAGGTTATTAGAGACGGTAATGTGACGAGAAAATGACAATGTTATTCAATGAATAACAAATATATAATCTAGAGAGTAATGGATAAAATAACTGAAATATTTTGCTCGTATTTGAGTGACGCTGTCGATCGTAGAGAAGAGAATAAGAAGGACAAGAGGATGAAGGAACGAACGAAAAAGTAAAGAAAGCGAAAAGAAGAGAAGAAATGAAGGGAGGGGGAAATTTTGGAAAGAAGATGAAAACAGTGGAAGAAGACGATTGAACAAGACGCAGAAGAAGAGAGGACGACGAAGGAGAGTAAGAATAAGAGGAAAAGAAGGAGAATTAGAAAAATAGAAGAAGAAGAAGAAGAAGAAGAATTACAAATTTTTTTTGCTTTTAGCCCAATAAAATTTTTTTTGCGTGCGTGTGCATGGGTGCGGGGTTGTTGTGTGCGTGTGAGTGTGGGTGTGTATGCGTGTATATATATGCATATGTACATATATGTATAGTTTTTGGCGAGTATGTGATTGAGCCTGTGTGTATTTAAAGCGAGGGTGGTTTAGTATATACATATAGGCGAATGTACGGATTGGTGCGCTTACGCGAACCTATAGACTTCTCTACTCCCTTACTTTTACCCCCTCCCCTTATTCAGCGGTCTATTAGCTCTTTTGTCTTAATGACGGTCAACCACACAATAATTTCCCTTTGTTTAATGGTCATTTTTCACAAGAATTTTCAATGGCCGGATAACTGAAGAAATGGTGGTGTGGGTTCCCACCCTGGCATCCG
>NC_068992.1:56466151-56470059 GCF_001194135.2 Octopus bimaculoides
TATATATGCATATATATACATACATTATGCATCTCTCTCCATCTCTCTCACTTTCTCTCTCTCTCTCCCCCTCTCTCTCTCTCTCTCTCTCTATATATATATATATATGTATGTATGTGTGCGTGTGTCTCTGTGTGTTTGTTTTATTTTATGCCCAATTATAATAAAAACAATAATGTGGTGGGTTACTCTATACTTTTGCAGAGCACGGATCTAATCTGATACAAAAGTGTTGTTGACAGTGACTTCGAAGTCTCGAGTTGCTAAGCCATTGTTGACGAAGTCTTAACTGGCCGAAACTTCGAAGTCACCACTAACAACATTCTCGTATAAGAATAATATATATATATATATATATATACACGTTGAAAATGTAGGTCTGTGGATGTACGTTTAAACCGTACATTTATAAGCATGCATATGCACACGTACACACGCATATATATTTATATGCAAATGTCCATATGTGTGTGTATTTGTATGTGTGTGTATGCTTGTATGTTCGATCAAACAGAAATCCAGTGTTGAAACCAAGTAGTTGGGCATTATGTATCTAGGATAGCAGCATACATGGAAGATGTGTTTCATTATTCCCGAACCATATTGCTGGCATGCATATAAGTGTATATCACAGGATGATGTGGGATCTAGATATTTAATTTAAGACCCGCTTTTAAATTGTTTTTGAGTTTACTGAGTAGTATGGAAGTATTGTTTTTGGTGTAGTTGATTTTGCCGTTGTTTAGCTTCGAATGATTCTGACCTGGCAGACGATTTATAAAATATCTTTTATGAAATGCCTTTCACCCATTATCATCTGTATCGTAATTTTCACGCATAATATAGCTACTACAAGTTTAAACAATTGGCTGTTGTTTTGAAAGATAGAGATTGTAGCTTAAATTATATTTAAGTGCTATTTCTCGCAGATCGTGTGACGTCTACGGCTTGACAAATGAGTCTAAACCCAATTCGTGGTAAGTAATTGCAAATTGTGGTGTTACAAGAAATGACAACGGCGGCCGTTGCATATTCACTTACTGTCCACTTTTCACCAAACCAATGGTTTATATCGATCGAAATGTAATGCATTCTTGGCATCAATGTTTATAATCCAGCATCAAATAGAATATGTTTGCTAAACATTTCCTTGAAAAAAAAAAATTAAAACAAGCAATAATACCCGAGAATCTGAAAATCAATGTTTGAAAGGTTTACATACAGAATGGTTTGCCTGTGTTAATAATATTTTCTTGTATGAAGAACATAAGAACAAATGCATACTACTAAAAGGATGACAAGATGAATATATTCTTGACTTTTGTAATGGCGTTTACCTTTGTGCATACAGTAATAAGAACGCATGCGCAAGTAGCGCATATTTCGAAGTGAGTATTCATGTCGCCTGAACGTATAAATTGCACCCACGTTCGTGTATTAAACATTGGTCAGTGTTTACTTCTGATAAATATATTATCCCATGAGATGAACAGCAGTCCTTGCCTGTCAACTCCATTCAATAAGTTTGTTAGTTTGTCAGAAAATTTATCATTTGCGTTTCTTTAAGGGAAGCTGCATGTACATAAGATAAGCAACACTTGCATTCGAGTGTACATTTAGAATTTCAGAAATAGTTTATCATCTACTTGATGGTGCAAGACTAAATTTTCGAAAGTAATCGACAAATGTAAGCAACAGAATTTTACAGGGTGTCCACAAAGCCTGTTGACAATTTCAAATAGTCATTACGAAAAACTAAGAAGAGGGAGAAACGAAACTTTTTAGCGGTATTAATAGTTTATCAATGCTACATTTTATGTCTTATACCGCAATTAATCTTGTATTAATGTGTCAGATAATGACTACACCACAGGAAAATGGCACAATATGTGACTTGGTTTATCGAAAGAAAGTCGGATATTCAAGCACAAATAAATTATACAGCTAAATATGGAAAACAAGCTCCGGCATGTCAGTCGATACGCAGCTGGCATAAGCAGTTTATGGTAACGGAGTCGGTGTTACATAAACCGAGAACTGGAGAGCGAAGAACATCAGAAGATACGGACAGCATCCGTCAGTCATTTCAACGGTCCCCATATGAGTCCATCTGTACTGATTCCACTCAACTGCATCTATCGCCATCACCAATTCATTGAAGCCTTATGCATATAAAATTCAATTCTTGTCACCAATTAAGGTAAATGATAAACCACGATGAAAAACATTTGTCGTTACCCTCCTGAAAAATAAGTATATATAGTATATATATATATATATATATATATATATATGTACTTATATACTTATATATATATGCATACAGATATATATATATACATATATATGTATATACGTGTGTTTGTGTGTGTATGTAGGTGTGTGTGTGTGTGGAGTGTGGGTGTGTTTATGTACATACATGCATACATACATACATAGATACATACATACATAAATACATACATACATGCAAGCATACTGACATAGATATATACATTCACACGCATAGCAAAAGCTATTCACGACAATAATGCAAGAAAAAATAAACTTGAAAATAAAATATACCAATCCAAATTTGTTAACAATAAATAAAAAACCAGAACTTTTATATATCATTTAAATGATAATGGAATTTCTGAACTCCACTGTATACTGTTTCAATTAATTAGCTTTATCAATGCTCAACATGTTTCTATGTTAAAATCCTGTTCGCTTACTTTGTCTGTATTTTTCTAGCTCTGTCTCTCTGTCTTTCTTTCTCTTATAAAATATTATGCTTCGTTGCTAGCATATTTCATCGGAGCTGCAATGTATTTCAATGAATTAAAACTGGTCCCAAATAAAAAGCGGGTCATCCTAGGGGCGTGATTCTAATTTTAATTCCCGCTTCATTGCCTCCTTCTCTTTAAAATTAATTTTTATTAATTTAAGTTCTACGATCCAGTCAGCTAAGTATTTTAGCATCGATTTTACTACTTCCGCCCAAACAAAAACGTAGCATGTTGAATTGTGAAGCGGTAAAGCATTCATATGTACAACGCAAGGACAATAGAAGCTTGATTTGCACCGTTCAACTACATTATAAAACAACGCAGGCCAGTTTTTGTTCAAAGAGACCTGTAACTTCATGCATGATTGTATTGCATAACCACGTAGCTTATTAATACTGGTATTGTATAACCAGGTATATTATTATTATTACTACAAGTTGGTAGACTCATTAGCAATCCGGACAAAATGCTTAGCAGCATTTTTGCAGAGTTTTCGATGTGAGTTCAAATTCAACCGAGGTCGACTTTGCTTTTCATCCTTTCGGGGTCGATAAAACAAGTACTAGCTGAGTATCGGTGATCGATGTGATCAACTACTCCCCTTCCCTCAAATAACAGGCTTTGTGCCTAAATTTGAAAGAGTATTATTGAAATGATTGTTCTTTTCTTAAACTTAAAACATTAAAAAACTGGGGTTTTCTAAATCTTTTCTACTCTAGGAACAAAGCCTGAATTTTTTTGGGAGGGGGCCAGTCGATAAGATCGATCCTAGTATGCAACTGGTATTTAATTTATCGACCCCGTAAGGATGAAAGACAAAGTCGACCTCGGTGGAATTTGAACTCAGAACATAGAGACAGACGAAATACCACTAAGCATTTCGTTCAGCGTGTTAACGTTTCTGGCAGCTCACCGCTTTGAGGTTTTCTAAATAATACGACCATGAATATATAACTCTTTGCTTGTAGAAAGCATTCTCATAAGTTTGCGCTATATGTCCATGCTCGTTTCCAGAATTTTAGTTAGATCTTATTTCATTCGTTCCGGGTAATATAAAGCTTTCCTTTCAAAAGCCCAAGTTACACTGAAAGTTGAAAACAATTAGGAACATGTTTAGTATACGAGGTGGTATCAAAA
>NC_068992.1:56470656-56474540 GCF_001194135.2 Octopus bimaculoides
ACACACACACACACACACAACTTCGACATTTCGGCTAATTAACCTTCGTTGAATTGTCCGACAAAAGGCTAGATGGCCGAAATTGTGAAGTCTCTATCACTCCACTTCTAAAAATATATAAAACAACGTACTCTTCAATAGGTATTGACTAACTCTTCAGTTTACTAACAATCACCTTTATTATAACTCGATATAAAAGCAAACATTAAAAGATGTGTAATGTTTGCGTATGTATGTCAGTGTAATCAGATAGACATAGTTTTGAGTGTACGATTTTTTTCTAATCAGTATTGATACATTATTTATTTAACATGTTAGAATAATGAAACTTGATATATGCAAGGGAAAACGCTCCAAATAAATGGCGTCGCACACAGCATTATTGTATAAATAATTACCCTAAAGTATTTTAACGCCATGCAAGATTTGTATTACGTTTGACATTCGATGGCATTTTTCACACACATGGTGTGATATGCATATTTTTAGTTTGAAAATAAGTTGATTAAATCTATTTCATAATATCCGGAAAAAGAATATATGTGTTGCGGCTTCCATAGCTGTACACGAACACTAAGATACACACACGCGTGCACACTCAAATATTCGCAAACACATTATATAATATATTAGTTAAATATGATTGCTGTTCCATTAATTAAATTGTATTCTGCCTAAGACAACTACCAGGTAAGCATTCATTGTAGAATTTTTATTAAAAACAAATCACCTCAAATTTTCTCTCAAGAATGTATTGAGGGCGTGAGACTTAAAGTTATGAAACAATAATTTGTAAATGACACATGATTTGTACTCGAACTCTTCTAATTAATAATTACTACTAATTTTTGTCATGAAAATATAACGTAAATTATTAGGTAGAGTAGAATAGTTAGTGGGCTGTTATGTAGATGTATGTATGTATGTATGTATGTATGTATGTATGTATGTATGTATGTATGTATGTATGTATGCATGTATGTGTGTGGGTGTATGTATGTATGCATGTATGTGTGTGGGTGTATGTATATACATATGTATATATATATGTAGATAGATGTATGTATGTGTGTGTGGGTGTATATATATATATATATATATATATATGTATATATAAACACACATATGCGCACACGCAAACGCACACACACGCACACACACACACATACACTCACACATAGTTCTTGACATACTAACAACATATAACGTTAAGGCGACGAGCTGGCCGAATCGTCAGCACACCGGGCAAACTGCTTAGCGGCATTTCGTGTGTCTTTACGTTCTGAGTTCAAATTCCAGCGAGGTCAACCTTGCCTTTCGTCCTTTCGGGTTCGATAAAATAAGTACCAGTTGAGTAATGGAGTCGATATAATCGACTTGCCCCATCCCCAGAAACTACTGGCCTTGTGCTAAAATCTGAAATCAAATATGTAACGTAACATCGATAAATATCGCCACGATAATGACATCGGCTTTTCAGAGCTTATTGTGGAAATGAGTTCTCTATTAAAACAGCTCCTCTTTTCCGGCAGATGTTGACTTACAAATATCCAGGATAAACATGAATGGCATCACCTGCGAAAGTTATATGCTTTAATACTACCTTCATGTCGAGCAAGGAGGAAGTAAAAAAGCGCCTGTTTCTGTAGATCTTCCTATAAATTCCGGCTTAAACCATTTCTGTGTTATACTCATCCACGTATACTTATTTGTCAGTCACGGCAAATGTAATATAACCATAGCATTGCAGTTTTCACAAACTCATTAGACTTTCGACCAACATCGATAACCATGAGATTGAAAAAGTAAGAACAAAAACAAAGAAGGAAAGAAACAATCATAATAACGTTGCATGTAAAATATATAAAAGCGATAGAACTGTCTATACACAGTTGTCGTTACTGAATTTATGAACCAATAACCCTGCGGTGATGATGATGTTAACAATAGTAATAGCAATAGGTTTTTGTATGCCTTCGGAAATGTCAGATTTATTGTCCTTTCAGAGAAGAAATAGATTAAAGAAAAAAATAAAAGAAAAGAAAAAAAAAAGTAAAACATTCATGACAGAAAAACAGAATAAATCCCAGTTATAGTAGAAATGGCATGAGTTCCTCTTAGATTTGAATGCGGTAAAGCTTGAAATTGCAAACAATTTCAGCATACATGCAATTCCGCTAAAAGACAATCGTGTTGCGTTAATCACAAATGACATGGTGACAATTGTACTGAATGAACTTATTTTAGACATTGTTTACGAATGGAATATACGGAATAAGTAGAGAACACAGTTGACCGAATCGACTTGACAAAATTAAATCCTTCTGTTATCATTTTCCCGTTGAAATAAACTGTATTTGTTCCAGGGAATTTTGAAAATAATGCAGGATTTAATAATACTTCTTTGTCGTTATCAAGTTGGCGTATGGAACGTAAATAAATGCGAAATATTGATAGAAGAGTTTATCCATTTTGTTATTGTATTTTGTTACCATGTTTCTGCATTCATTTCAATTAATTTTGAAAATAATGCAGGATTTAGTAATAAAACATTGCTATCGTTAAGCTGCTGTACGGATCATAAATTAATACGAAATTTTGAATATAATTGAGATAATTTTAAAACAAGAAATATGTGTGACGGGAACAGGAACGGTCTCAGGCAGGTTGATATGTACGGTTTTAATGTCATCAGATGCTTTTGTTGTTGCTGGTGGTGTGGGTGTTGCAGAGACATTTAATTTTCTGCTCTCAATGGTCAGTGGACTTGCCCATTGAAAACCGAAAGTGAGTAGAGAGAACATGTTATTGATGAGCGAATGGCGACTTAGCTGGACTGATTGAGCAAATGAGTAACTAAGCAATCGATTAGTGACTTAGTTAAGTGATAAGGAAATGACAAATAAAAAATAAGGAAGTGAAATAGAATCAGAGCGTGTGTTTATTTTTGACATAATGACGGTCCCATGATGCAACAAAATATGTTTCAATTCACGAGTTCATATCAAGACTCTTGCAAATCAAATACAAAACCAAGAGATTATCATAGAAGCAGTCCAAGCGGTAACACATAGATGGGAGCAATTCAAGCATAAAACTTCTATAAACCAGTAAGAAAACTATTGGAGTGACGTGTGCACCTCTGTTTGTGTGCGTGCGTGCTTGTGTGTGTGCGTGTGTGTATGTGCATGCGTGTACGTTTGTGTACGTTCGTGCGTGTGCATGCGTGCGTGTTTGTTCGTGTCTAACTTGTAGCATTAAAGCAAAACGAAAATGTGTTCTTGGAGAAGCCCACTCAACCTGATTATAAATAACAACTATTTCCTTGTCTTTTGGACATCATGAAACAAACAAACAAACGCAATGTCTAGAATAAGATTTCTTGTAAAACTTATTTCAGATCAAAGACTTGGTTCTTATATGTGAATTACAAGCATATGGTTTTTCAGACAATCGATTTTTACTGTTTTGTTTTTATTTGGCGGGAATGGATACATGCATAACTTTGTTCTATATATAAAGTACAATGGAGTGCAATAAAAGGACAAAATGAACAAAGACTAACAGATTAGCTGCAGCTAGAGCACTTCTTACGGCAGTTATGATCATGTGTTTAATTCACTTACGAGTGAATGTGTAACTTATTGGTTCAAGCTAAATGCAGTAATCAAATGGAGCCAGTCAAGGAATAAATTTAGAAGCAATTCATAAATTTTCAGTACGTATGTCTCTATGGTTTAGCTATGCTCTCCTCAACCACATTGTACTGGGTTCTCGGCACATTAAACAAGTATCTTCTGCTATCTCGGAGTGAATAATATTTTGAGAGTAGAATTTTTGTAGACGGATATTGCAAAAGCTAGCCTCATATATATATATATATA
>NC_068992.1:56474694-56478198 GCF_001194135.2 Octopus bimaculoides
ATATATAAAGGAAACCACTAGGTGGACTGTTAATGTGATAGAAGAAAGTCACATGTAATGCGTCTACTAAGATCGAATTGTTCTCAAAGAAAAATTTAGCGAAGCAACAAAACGTATACGGGCAAGACGAGTGAAAATTACATAAATACATACGATGTTAACCGCAGACCAGTTTAGAAATTAATATTTCCTTGAATCTTACCATAAATATAATTAACAGAACCATGTGCACGTTCCTTTTTCTTGGGGAACAACTAGTATACGATTCTGGGAATTATATTTCTTTGGTGGGCTGTACTGATGAGAAACAGATATTTTCGGCAAGGAAATATTAATTTGTTGTATCTCGTGAGGATCATTATACCAATAATAAACACACGCACAGGTTCTATTTCATCTCAATTTTTATCCGTCAATTTATTAACTTTAAATCAATTAACTAATGATTTGTTGGGCTACACATTAAATCAATCGGTCCGTCAGCTAGGTTTATCAAAGCTCTCTCGTCGCCACTCGTGAGCTGATCAATGACATGCCATGTCTTATCTAAGTCTCATTCGAGTCTAGATTCGAATGGCGACGAAAGAATATTGACAAACGTAGCTGATTGGTTGACCGAACGAATAACCATATGTTAAAATCCCGCCGGGGTCTACTTTGATTTTCATCCTTTCGGGGTCCATAAAATAAGTACCAGTTGCGCACTCCGAATCGTTCTAATCGACTGGCCACCCTCTCCAAAAATTTCGGGCCTTGTGTCTAGAGTGGAAAAGATTATTTTAAGGCGGCGAGCTGGCAGAAACGTTAGCACGTCGGGCGCAATGCTTAGCGGTATTTCGTCTAAGTTCAAATTCCTCCGAGGTCGACTTTGCCTTTCATCCTTTCGCGGTCGATAAATTAAGTACCAGTTGCGTACTGGATATTATATTGGATATTAATTAATATCAATTTAATACCAGGGAGCAAGCACATTGAAAGAATCAAGGAGATTCAGGAAAAAATATCTGAGATCTGAAAAGATCATTGTATATGTATATATAAAGGAAACCACTAGGTGGACTGTTAATGTGCTAGAAGAAGATCACATGTAATGCGTCTACTAAGACCGAATTGTTCTCAAAGAAAAATTAAGCGAAGCAACAAAACGGATACGGGCAAGACGAGTGAAAATTACATAAATATCCAATTAATATCCAATATAAGTACCAGTTGCGTACTGGCGTCGATCTTATGGATTAGCTCCCCCCCTCCACAAAAAAAAAATTCGGTCCTTGTGCCTAGAGTTCAAAAGAATACATTTCTACTTTTCTACTTCATCGATAGCAGAAACAATAACTACAACATAATAGTAGTCGTAAAATTCAACGACTTCACTTTTTATACTGAATTCACGACTTTGCACTCTTGCAACTTTCAGTGTCCCGAATTGCATCAAGCGATCATTTATGATAAACACGTTATTACATCAACATAATCTAAAGTAATTGAGTTTTTATTTTTCATATCATGACAAGGAGCAGAAAATATTGTCACACACCTGATTACAAAAGAGTGAAAAATAGTTATAATACATATATCTAAGTCTTTCATACAAAATATTTTATCTAAAAATTTTTAATTGAAATACAAATACACTTTCAATAAAATAGAATTGTCGCGCAAGAGGATTTTGTAAAACAATTCATTTCTTCATTCAATCAGAAAATGATGAAAAATTTACAACGAATGATGTCCCTGCAATTCTTTCTATATTCAAACAGCAAGTTAAGATGCGCATTAGCTGAGAAACAGATTTAATTAAAGAAGTATATAGCTGGTAGTAATATAACAATGAAGGAAATCTTAAAAGTTAATATCTTTCTTAATAACATCTGGTAATAGCTGAAGGGAATATGAACAGACGAGAGAAAAGTAGGATATTTCGTAAGTATTTAGTCTTAACCACTATGACTATTTTCCATCAAATATAACAATATTGAAAATTAATACTTATATTTTTTTGTTATTTGATGACATATAAGCACACAGACATACAGCAATAAATACACATATACATAAATGCATATATATATATATATATATACATACATAAATACACACACACACATAAATACATATATATACATGCATAAAGACATATATGTATATATAGTTATATATATATATATACACGTAAATACAAACGTAGTAAAATCACACACACATTTAAAAACACATATGTGCATATATACACACGTAAATAAACATACGTAAAAGACGTACGCATACATAAATACATAAATACACACACACATATATACATACATATATAGGTGCATATATGCGCATGCACATATAGGTGCATATATAGGTACATATATAGCAAGCACAAATATACATAGAAGACACACACAAAGGAAATCTCACATAAATACACATGCATGCACATATATACGTGCATATAGACATGCTAAGTATGCACCTAAACACATCCATCCATCCATCCATCCATCCATCCATACATAGTACATACAAGCACACCACATACATAGTACATACAGAGAACATAGCTGCCATAGTGGCCGATTCGTTATGCGAATGTATATAATTACTGCTGTTTGGCAACATATTAAATTAAAGATAATTTGATTAACACATTGCAGGAAATGTTACATAGGAATATTTCTACCAACACGTATATAAACATTGTATATATACATTGTATATATACCTATAAACCAAATAACACTTTAGAGACAATCTCAACGCGTATCACGGTAACGAAGTATGCACGGTTAGATACAGTTACAGAATTAAAACAGTCTTTAAGAAAGAAATATCGTGCTGTGAATAAATTAATAATTAATCGTGACTAAAATTTGCTAGAACTTTTAAAGGACATGGTCGTTTATGTGAAGTTATATACTGACTAGCTTGCTGGGTTACTTATCGATGTTCGTGTATTACATCAAAGCGACAAGAGACAGAATATCGTGATTTTGAAGATGTATTAGCAGTTACGCCTGACATTTCCTGTTCACATGGATGGAGTTTCGCCTAAAGAAATCTTCATATTTCGGTGCTCGACGTGATAAAACTAGTCGCTTAACGCCAAATTTTGCATCAATTTTTCCTCAGACTAATATGTTCCGCACAAAGGATGGTACAAATAGTTACGTATTGACAAAAATATATCATGCGAAGTTACTCTGAAGAATGAAAGATGTGATAACAAAGAAATTTTCATCAGGATAAAGTAGATATCGCAATCCTTTACAGGATATAAACGCCGTGTGCGATAGTTTGTCTTACCAACAAAGAGGCCAACTACGAAGGGTTATTCAACCAAAAGACATAAACAACTAGAGAATTATTTCAAAGGAGAACATCAGGAGACGGAATATTTTCATTCAAATACCGATTAAATATCCATGAAATCACTCACATTTTGATAGATATTTGACTGCTATTTTTATTAGACCAAACGACTCGCACAATATAGTAGGTAATGTGTGTATATATATA
>NC_068992.1:56479119-56481674 GCF_001194135.2 Octopus bimaculoides
TATATATATATATATATATATATATATATATATATATATATGTATATTTCTGCATGTATGTGTATGTGAGTGTGTGTGTGTGCATGTTTATTTGTATGCTTGTTTGTGTGTGTGTGTGAATGTGTGTGCATGTGTGTATGTGTGTGTATGTTTGTTCCAAATTGATGGCCGTCATTTTCTCTTGTATCGTGGTATTGAGTTAACTAAAATTATGTATAAATGCAGCTGTTATTATACAGAACGTATAGAGTATGCGACGTATTTTTCTACAAATTTGTACTTCTTGGCTCCTACCTACTCACAGAATAGTTCAGAAAATTGTATATACCTCCAGGCCATACCACATCAGACATTAAAATAAATATATACTAATTAGAAATATATTCCCTTGAGAGCAATAATGTAAATTTTTACAATATTTTGCATGAAAAATGTCTTCATAAATGAATTTATCTTCAAAAATAAACTTATTTCTTTTATATGTTTGTTATTTTATCTTTGACAATTCTTTACAATAGGGAAACGTCAATCATCCTCTGAAATTCTAGGATGCAACAGGTCTGCGCAAATTTGCATTCACAAGCCACTTGAAGATAAACAGAATCCTTTTAAAGTAAATTTAAAGGGGTATTCCATAAATGTTGAATCTTTGATAGGAGAGATAGTTATAACTGTCGTAAATTACTGTAATTTTAGTATATCATTACTAGGTTTTAAATAAGCTGACCTGCCAACTTTGGTTATTCCAGTTTGAAGGAGACGGCTGTAACAGTACTTTGAACACACGCTACTAAACACTACTTGTCACAGCTGACTAGTTTGCAGAATGCAGACTGGACGTGAAAACAATATGAAAGCTCTTTTTTTTCAATAAAATGATGTGTCAAACGGCAAAAAGAAAAAAAAACACTATAAAAGCTTATGAAATGTTTCAGAATGCTTGTGGATTCATTCGTAGGAAATGAACATCAGTTTTTCGCTATTGAAAGAGGCCAGGCAATGCAAGTCCATCGAGTGGCGCATGGTTATTCCTTTTTCAACAGTAAGGTTATCATCCTGCATCCATTGGGTTTTCTCTGGCTGGATGGTCAACAGAGCGTACTTTGTGGACTTTTGAGGGAGTTCAGGGACAGATTTCATCGCAGAAAGCCAGAGCTCCTGCGTCAGGACTATGCACCAGACTGTCAGCAATTCCATCTTGGTAACCAACTACGTGACGGACATAGGTATCAAAACTGTCCTTCACCATCCATACAGTCCAAACCTTACTCTGTCTGACCTGTGATTGTTTCCAAGCTGAGGGAAAAGATAAAGGAACCTGTGAAAAGAGGCCTGGGTAGGGAGGACTTCCATGGGGCATTTACAAAATATCTGGAACACTACAACAAGTACATTGAAGTCGGATGCCCCTACTTTGAAGGAGATTAGAGTTTTATACTTCTTTGAAATTACTGATTGTCTCTTCTAAAAAATGTCTCAAAATTCCTGGAAAACACCTTATAATTACAATATAATGAAGGTATTGAGATTGTGTTTATAATAGATCTTAATAAATCCCTGTTAAACCGGAATACACTGCTCCTTGCACTTACGTGAGCATCTTTGTAGCTAAATACATACACTCACTCGTACATACACACATATACAGTTGGGCCAAATAACACAGAGGTCATTCCAGCAGACACGCTCATATACAAGTGGATAGGGAAAAGTTCCTAGCTTTGGGTAAAAGAAAATACGAGAGCATAAGTTAATTAGGATTTTATTCAACGTATTCTACCTTCAGATTCATATACGGTCCTTCAGGTAAACAGTCCTTCATTCTTTCTAGGCTCTGTGAAAGAACTCAAAAGGTTGGGCCTTTTGCGATACTCTTAAAGCCGGGAACTTTTCAGTGCCCCCTTTATGTACGCATAAAAATACACAGACACTCATCTATCTATCTATCTATCTATCTATCTATCTATCTATCTATCTATCTATCTATCTATATGTCTGTCTGTCTGTCTGTCTGTCTGGCTGTCTGCCTGCCTGCCTGCCTGCCTCTCTGTATGTCTGTCTATCTACACTATATGTGGATCTGTGTGTCTATACGTATATACGAGTTCGCGTGACGAGCAAAAACATGATGTGCATACGGATTTCGCTAACTGACATGCTGAAAAGTTTTTGGTACATATCTAATAATGCATGTATGCACGTATAACGATACACAGAAACACAAACGGACACGCAGACGCATCCACCCATCCATCCACCCATCCATCCATCCATCCATCCATCCATCCATCCATCCATCCATCCATCCATCCATACATATAAACAGACAGACAGACAGACAAACTGATAGAAAGACAGTCAAATTGACAGACACACGCACCACACATACACACACACACATGCACACAAATAAGTACTCGTGTATATTTCTTAATATGTCACTGTTTACCTGCCTGACTGTCTCTTTCAATGTACATAAATATATGGTTCTATGTTTGTGTCTATGCATGCATATATATATATATATATATATATATATATATATATATATATAT
>NC_068992.1:56481684-56486441 GCF_001194135.2 Octopus bimaculoides
ATCACGACAATTGTTTCAACACATCTAGCATCGATTCCTCATGGGTGGGACACTCAACAACTGGCTCAGGAGCATTCGGTGGTGCAGATGTACCTCGTCAGGTGATAAATAAATACAACTCGTTAAAATTACTGTTTCCGTTTTGTAGAAAGAAAAGCAGCCAGACGGAAGAAATACCTTCATTTATATAGAAGATCAAAAATAAAATCACAGATGGCAAAAAGAGAAACGAATACGCAATCCGGCGAGAAAAGTATTATATATATATATATATGGATAGATAGATAGATATGTGTGTGTGTGTGTGTATACATACACACAGACGCAAACAGGCATATATATTGGTGCAGGCGTGGCTGTGTGGTACGAAGCTTGGTTCCCAACCATATGGTTCCGAGTTCAGTTCCACTGCGTAGCACCTTGGGCAAGTGTCTTCTACTGTATTCTCGTACCGACCAAAGCCTCGTGAGTGGATTTGGTCGACGGAAACTGAAAGAAGCCTGTCGTATATCTATATCTATATACATATACATACATAGTACATACACATTCATATAATTTGATATACATATAATTTGACGAGAATTAGCTGCTTGTTTAAAATATTTATTTTTGATTTGGGAGTTGAAGTTTACTTGCCTGCTTATATTAACGTGACATCCCTGGGCATATATTATTTTAATACTTGCTATCTTTTCACGTCAGTATTTTGGCGCTGTCAATTTTAGATCTGATATTAAGAAATTAGTTACAGAATAAATTTGCATCTCTGCTAATCCTGTGAATTTTAGTCTTCAATTTGAAGTAGAGTGCTTAAAAAGCGAATATATAAGCTAGGTTTAATATTTATATATTCATAATAAAATCGTGTTTGAATGAATCTTAGTGAGAAAGATTTGTTAAAATTGTTTTAAAAGGTAATGTAATAAGTTGAACCAAAACAAATATGAAAAACCGATGTAAATTGTCAATATACTGGTTTGCATTTTTTTTGCATAAATATTTCGGGATTAAAACACCTTTATCAAGAGAAAATGGTGGAGGATGACGAACCTATCTCTTTTCTACGCTTTCACCTGATAAAAATATTGTAGCCCGTAAATATCTATAAGGCAAATTTTAAATCTTTGTTTGTTCTCTGTCAGTTCTTAGTCTTTTCTTTAAATTTCGCATAGGTATCAAAATAATCTTAACTAACATTTGGGTATTGATTTTAATCTTTACCATGTTTGTTTAGATAATCGAGTCGAAAGCATAATTCTGAAGAACCAAAATTAATGCATAGAATTGGCATATCTATAATGTCTCTGACACTTAATGTGAACGACACAGTCCACTTAACTGCACCTAGCTGGCACTAGTGTTAGAAATCGTTCCGGAAACGTTGAGTCAATTTCCTATGAAGGTAGAGTTAGTTTAGCTCTGACAGACTGGTGCTCTTGTAAACCGGATGACTCCTTCAGGTTCACTTAACTTCAAGGTCATTGACAATAGCCTGGAAAAGTTGATGCTCCATCGCATAATGCACCGTGGGCTCTATAAAACATTGTAATGATTTCTTTCATTAGGATAAATGTGAAACACTTTTAGAATCACTTTCATTAGTACAAATGTGAAACATTTTGTCGCCGTGAAATTGTGAAACTAAATCAATGCTATCAGTAAGATTCGAAATCTGGGCATTAAATACTTAACTAATTCTGTCATTTTACAGCTAATTGTTGACCTCGACAAGACTTGAACTCAGAAAACCGACGGGTGTAACTGCACCATGACGCCAATATTATAATGGCTTCAATGTTGGCACCAGGCCAGAAGTTTGATATGAAGGCGTTTTCGATATACTCAACTTTATTTTATCGACCCAGAAATAATGAGAGGTAAAGGAAACCTCGGTGGTATTTGAAACTGAATTAATGAGTAGGAATATATATCATTAGGCATTTTGTCCAGTGCTCAAACGATTCTGTCATCCCACCACATAATTGACCCTCCTAATAAAAAGAAGCAATTTTAAAAGCAAACTGCATCACTACTAAAAGAAGAATATTCCATGTGGGTCCCTCTTCCATCTTTTTTAACCTTTCATAACCACATTTAATCAGCATGTTAAACCAGACACGACTCGGTTATATAGACTATGGAATGATAATTAACCATCGTTTATACGCGGATGACCTCAAGATGTTATACTGCAAAAAGAAAAAAATACCCCCCAAAAAACCCAGCAATGAACTGGAGACAGTTACATAGCTTATAAGATTTTAGCAGAGAAACATGCCATGCAATTCCGTAAGAAATTATATGCAATAGCAAACACGGGAAATAAAATAAAATAAAAAAAAACCTCCAGTAAAATCACGCTGAAGAAACAGAGATAAGACGATTATACGAAACATAGAATTATAAATACTTAGGAATTTCTGAAATAGACAGTCTATAACAGAGACAACTGAACAAAAAAAAAAAAAAAGGTTAAGCGGGAATATTATAAACGCATTAGTTTAATACATACAGAAATCAGAGCTAAATATTAATACCAAAAGTATGGAAATAGCTTAGAATATTCTGGTTGTTGCAGTAATAAGTTATAAGATATAAACTTCTCAACTAGATGTTACACGAATTAGGATGATGACAGAGAAATAAGAAAAATAATGACTTCCTTGCCTCTAGAATACACCTTCCAACAGCACGTACAGAAAAATTGTATTTATCTTAAATACATAGGGGGATAAATTATTATATGCTACCTTTATTAGGACCGCAAAGGAATTATGGGAAAACAATACAAATAGATATAAAACATGAGCAAAGGAAGACAAACGTATTCTGTCTTAAAGGAATCTAATAGATATAAAACAGAGGATGCGACAATATATGATTCTAAGGATGTTTGATAAACAGAAATAGAAATTATTAAAGAATTCGCAATTAGACTCAAAATAGAATTAATATATATTGCGATAAAATTTCCACAAGAAGCCGTCCGGCATGGTTAAAACTCGAGAAAGCAAAAGTAAAAGATATTCAGTATTCTTTTCTACTCTAGGTACAAGGCCCGAAATTTTGGGGGAGGGGGCAGTCGATTAAATCTACCCAGTACGCAACTGGTACTTAATTCATCGACCCTGAAAGGCAAAGTCGACTTCGGTGGAATTTGAACTCAGAACGTAAAGAATGATGAAATACCGCTAAGCATTTAGCCCGGCATGCTAACGTTTCTGCCAGCTCGTCGCCTTAAAAAAATAAGAAAAGACATTCAGTATTAGCACAGATGTATGTGTGGCTCAATGCTGAAGCAGGAAAGTTTATGATTACGGTAAAAGACCAAAGATTTTCTATAGCAAAATACCAAAACCATATAAGATGATGTATTCGACATCTTATGTCAACACAGGTAGCTATATCAATTGATTGCAGAGTATGTGGGGTATATTAAGCAACAATAAATTTCATCGTTTCCGACTGTTAACTCTTGGCAGAAACAGGAATATATTAAACTGGATGATCTCAAAGCAGATAAGGCTATACATTTTTACACGCTATTATTTATATCTTTACCGCTTGGAGATTCACCGTGCCAAGTATATATATATATATATATATATATATATATATAAAAGATAAATAAGAGTGAAAAAACTACAGAAGGCTTGTGTTACATGGTTAAAGTATATATTTAAATTATGTCAGAAAAATGTTATAAAATGTTTTGGTATTTGGAGAAATAACCGGTTTCGTGTTGTCTTTTCAGTGTGTGTGTGTTTTGTATATATATAATATAATATAATATAATATAATATAATATAATATAATATATTATATGATATAATATAATATATAAGAAACTCACAATCGAGAATAAGCTTGTATTTCTGTATAAGTGTGAGTATATACGTGTATGTACATATGTGTGAGTATATACGTGTATGTACATGTGTGAGTATATACGTGTATGTACATATGTGTGAGTGTGTATATGTATACTATATCAATTCATCTGTAATCATTCTGAATCTCTTTAATTAATCTCCTGATTTATTTGTTTATAACTAACGAAGAAACACATTTTAACAAAGAAATAACTAGCTTTATATCTACCTAGAGCATTGTCTATATCAGTGTATCTGTGTGTGGGAGAATATGATAAATTGTTTTGCTTGCGGTTTACAATTAACTGAATATTGGCGAAAATCTTTGAACATTAAGCTCTAGATAACACACAGCAATACCAAGTTACATAGTCTCAATACTAAATCGTGCGTCCAGCCAATTTTAATAGCATTCGAGCAGACACTGTCTGTTAGAAGACGCATGGTTCAAGAGAGAAAAATTCATTATCTAACACTTTCTGTCATTTATAAATTTATTAATTAATTTAGTTAATCATTTATTTATTTCCCATTTCTTCATCTTTTTGTTCTCTTCGATTCAACGTGTCTTGACCGATTGACATGAATTGCAGTTTTATTATGTGTTTGGTTCTTTTACAATGAAATACAAATGAACGGATAAGAACATTTTGGACGAAGGGAATATATTCTTGAAAATACAAGTTCATCGAGTACAAGTTGTTTTTTTGCATAAACCTCATGAGTTGATATTTTTGCGGTATTAGTACCACAATACCGATACAATATATTGTTACAGATATTAAATGATAAAATATTATCAATATCCTGATGAAATAGCGGTGAAACAATTCTAGAATTATATATATGATTCTGCTAGATCGCCTTACACACACACACACA
>NC_068992.1:56486940-56490306 GCF_001194135.2 Octopus bimaculoides
TATGTGTGTGAGTGTGTGTGTGTGTGTGTGTGTGTGTGTGTGTGTGTAAGGCGATCTATCAGAATCAAAGGCACTTATTTAGTCCGTCTTTATGTTCTGAATTCAAATTCCGCCGAGGTCGACAGTGGCATTCATCCTCTGAGAGTCGATACCATAACTACCAGTTAAGCACTGTACTCGATGCAATCGACTCACTCCTTTCCTCGAAATTGCTGGCCTTGTGACAAAATTTGAAACCACACTATATATATACATATATACATATATATATATATATATATATATATATATATATATATATATATATATATATGTCTCTCTCTATCTATCTATATATACAAGTACATCCACACATATGACGGGTTTCCTCACAGACTCCGGTTACCAAATTCATTCACAAAGTATTGGATGGCTCGGCATTATAGTAGTGGATACATGTCAAATGTGATGCGCAATAAGTTGAACCCAAAACCACGTGGTTGTGAAGCGACCTTCTTAACCAAACAGCCACGTCTGCACTCACCAGCTTCTAAACTCTCGCACACACACTCACACACACACAAACATACACACACACACACACGTACAAACTTCCACTCCCACAGAAACATAATTATATCTAAATCGGGCACAAGGCCAAGATTTTAGGGTCAGAGAAAAGACTAGATTAAACTGACCTAAGTTTTTTGACTAATGGTTAATTAATTGAACGATGAAAGGAGAACTTGAAATAACGGCTATGTTTGATCTAAAATCTATTCGTGTAGTATTTTTATGATATTTTAAAAGAGAACGTCGTTGTTCTGGAACGTGATTAACTACTGAAACAATAATAGAAAAAAAAAACACTCAAAAAACAAATAAACAAAAATATAGTATTTTGATTGGCGTACCATTGAAACTTGTGAAAATATGCATCAGTTTTTGTATTAGCAATACAGGAGATTTATGGACAATATCTTGTGCGACAAGTGAAATCACAAATACAAGTAGTGGGTAATAGAGTGAAATACATTACTAGGAGGGACGTAGAATGAAGAGGCCATTTTGTGTAGAAAAAAAAAAGATTTTTACGGTTGAAAGATGTTTGCTACTTGTCCTTTGAGAAAGAGTGTACATGAAACAATGAAGGAATTTGTTGTGCATAGCATCCATAAAAATATTCGCCTACAACGCATCATGCATATACATGCATATCTATCTATCTATCTATCTATCTATCTATCTATCTATCTATCTATCTATCTATCTATCTATCTATCTATCGGTCGATCGATCTTTCTGTTTGTACATACATATATATGTACATACGTACGTATCAGTGAACGTATGTCTATTCCAAATTGTAGCCAACAGTAAGTATTGTAGCTAGATACTTAAACTAAAATCTATTAACGAGTCGCATATCCTTGAAAATTGAAGCACATAGTTACTGGCAATTTGTTATCAGAAATTTTAATGTTTGGCACCTGAGAGGAAAACAAATATTTTATACCCCTAAGTGCTGCATTACACATTAGTGAAAAAATAAGTTATTGATTATTTTATATATACAGTAATCTCTCGCCATATCGCGGTACACCTAACGCGGTACACCTAACGCGGTTCAAATATCGCGGTTTATTATTTAAGCTTACGTCGTTTTCTCCGTGGTATTGTTTTGCATTTATGATAAAAAAATATATATACAAATTATAAGAATGATAAAAAATATATACATTACAATACCGCTACGTTCTCAGTTCAAATTTCGCCGAGGTCGACTTTGCCTTTCATCCTTTCGGTGTCGATTAAATAAGTACGCACTTGGGTCGATATAATCGACTTAATCCGTTTGTCTCCCCTTGTTTGTCCTCTCTGTGTGTAGCAGTAAAGAAATAAGAACAGCAGATTAGGTGGAGGGGCTAAGTGGATTAAAACGACTTCAGTGCTCAAATGGTACTTATTTTATCAACCCTTATAGGATGAAAGACATAATCAAAACACGCAGAATTTGAATTCAGAACGTAAAGCCAGGCGAAACATTTTGTCCGGCGTGTAAAGGGTTCTACCAGCGCACCGTTTTTCCTGCCAAGAACTAGTGAGAACTGCATGAAGGATTCTCAACAACGTAACCAAGATACCTTTCAGGATCTAGTTCAGTGCCCATGCTGAAGAGGACTTGAGAAATACTGATTCAACGAATGCTTTGAAGTAACCCCTCGTCATGTTGTCAAGAAGAGACGACTCCCACATAATCCTTTCTACTATAGGCACACAGCCTGGATTTTGTGAGGAGGGGGACAGTCGATTACATCGACCCCAGTACTCACCTGGTACTTAATTTATCGCCTCCGAAAGGATGAAAGGCAAAGTTGACCTGGGCTGAATTTGAACTCAAAACGTAGCGATAGATGAAATAATACTAAGCATTCCAGCCGGCGTTCTAACGATTCTGCCCGCTCGCCACCTTTAAAACAACATTCTTTTCTACATTAGGTACAAAGCCCCAAATCTCTTTGTCTGTCCTTGTCTGTCCCCTCTATGTTTAGCCCCTTGTGGGCAATAAAGAAATAAAAATCGTTAGCACGCCGGCTGAAATGCTTAGCGGTATTTCGTCTGTCTTTACGTTCTGAGTTCAAATTTCACCCAGGTCCACTTTGCCTTTCATCCTTTCGGGGTCGATAAATTAAGTACGAGTTGCGTACTGATATAATCGACTGCCCCCCACCCCAATTTCCAGGCCTTGTGCTTATAGTAGAAAGGATTCTGTCACTTCGGTGTCTTTTTCTTAGTTAATGCTAACGCGCAGTCTTTACTTTTGTGATGGATAAGAAATAACAAAATACAAAAGCTTAGTTTTTGTATTCATAAAATATCCTTGTTGTGCAGGAAAGCAAATTTCTTAATCATTCTTAGAATACATTTCGACCAATTCAATTTGTACACTTTAATTTCAATACTTAATTCCAACTTAAAGGGAAATATAAATACAAGAGAAGGTAAACTTGAACGATTTATCAGTCTCCCAAGACTCTTATCGATAAAAGTAGAATAAGAATCGATAACAAAGTGTGAGCTTTATTGCACTATGAATTCAATAAATAAATATATAAACACTGAATCTTTAACGGATTATTAACCTACTATAGACAGATATATGAAAATAGTTATATCAAACAAACAAATATATTTACACGATCAATATTTGACAATAATCTTTAAATATCTCTGCAGGATCTGAGAAAAAAAAATAATAAAAGATGAAATAAAGAATATGTAAAAAGCGATGACGACAACGATGTGTTTGCTATATATTAGCAAAAATGACTGCATTGAAAACGTAACAGCTTATAGTGTACACACACACACGCACACACACACACA
>NC_068992.1:56490316-56491059 GCF_001194135.2 Octopus bimaculoides
CTGTCTGTCTGTCTCTCTCTCTCTCTCTGTCTGTCTCTCTCTCTCTGTGTCTGTCTGTCTCTCTCTCTGTTTGTCTCTCTCTCTGTTTGTCTCTCTCTCTGTTTGTCTCTCTCTCTCTTAAATCTATATTGTCTTTCACTAATTTCTCTCCTTTCGACTTTTCCCCGAAGAATGATTGTATCCGTAACGTTGATTAATCCACTTCTTACGCCAAATTCACTATACACGTTTTATAGAGTTTTCTACACGATATACAATACATACTTGCATACATACATATATGGCTTAGTGGTTAAGAAATTCGGCTCACGATCATAAAGTCGTGAGTTCGATTCCCGGCGATGCGCTGTCCTTGAGCAAGACACTTTATTTCACGTTGCGCCAGTCGACTCAGCTGGCAAAAATAAGTAGTACCTGTATTTCAATGGGCCAGCCTTGTCACACTGTGTCACACTGAATATACCCGAGAACTACGTTAAGGGTACACGTGTCTGTGGAGTGCTCAGCCACTTGCACGTTAATTTCACGAGAAAGCTGCTTCGTTGATCGTATCACCTGGGACCCTCGTCGTTGTAACCAACAGAGTGCTCCTCGTATATTGTTTTATTCTTGTATTATTTGTGTGTGTTTATGCCACCAAATTTATTGCGGAAGTAGAAATTCAATTCCGCAAATTAATTTCTTCTGAATCCATTCAAACGAGACATATTCTTTTCTAACACTCATACACACACACACACACA
>NC_068992.1:56491918-56493847 GCF_001194135.2 Octopus bimaculoides
AATGTGTGTATGTATCGAAAACAAAGTTATTTTATTCCATACGGGTAGAAATATAGGCAAAATAGAAGTTGAAAATGCACTGATAATAGTTAAAATGTTTTTTTTTATTAATATATTTAAAGCTCTTCAATCTCTGGTTCCCGTATTTTTGTAAAACTCACAAATTACGTCTTCTGATCCATATAGCATTATAACATTAGAGAATGTATTAACTACTTTTATATCATCGTTTATGAGCGTTACATAGTTTTGGAAAATCGATGGCTTTGTAAGTAGAAGTTTTGTTATGGATGCCTAATAAGCAATTTTAAAAATTTAATTAACATGCTTTTCGATAATTACAAATGTTTCTAATACAAATTGTGCCAATGTTGCAAAGTGTTAATGTAGAAATTTTCTACATGATCTTGATAATTTTGTTGAAGATGTTTTGTATATTATAGATGAATTTCTTCATAATTATTAACTCCGTTTGTTAGTAGATTGTTATCAGTTGATTAATTTATTTCCTGTGATCTTTGTGCTATATGTTTTCAGAAATATGCTGGAAGGTGCCGTTTAATTCTTCGAAATTAGTATTCTTCACCTTATTCAAGATATTCCTTTCGAAAGGCTCAAGTATTTTATGACTAGTGGACATTTTCTGGCATTGATATAGAATTTAGTTTCTTTTTTTTTTCCGTTTTTTTTTCTTGCTTTTTATCGAGAAAGTTTGCATTTGAGCACGTTTTCTTAACTAAGTCTTCTGTGTCTTGATTAGCTATTGTTAAAACGTATTTGTGTTATAGAATGGCAATGTCTTCGGTAAAAAATATGTTAAAAGATTCTGCATTGATAAGCTGTTATGCATAAAATGTAGAGACAGTTCAAGTGATAATATGAAAAATAAAATATCTAGCTATTAATAAAAAATATAATATGCCTCACTCTTCTTTGAATTTGTATACATATATACGATCAATTGGGAATTAATTTGTCCTGAAAAACCCTACAGATCTGGAACTAAATACTATGACTTATTTTTAGAAGAATTTTACCAATGTTTTATGTCTAAGGGTAATGTAATAAATTTTATACAGGAGCAAGCTTTGAGATACTTCCGCATGAGGAAATTCGCATCTGCCCAGTATAAATGAATAGTAAACATTCAAGCAACAGTGTTTTGAAACAAAGAACTATATGTGATTATCCAATCAAAGCTTCAATTAAAGATAGTTCGCGTCTAACTTAGCGAACGACTAACTCTACATCACACAACACAAGAGTAGATAAACGAAAATCTCTCAGCAGTTAAATCGAAGGATATTAAGTAAAGACCTATATAGATAGATAGATAGATAAATATTTGTGCTGGATACCTGTTGCTTATGAAACGCAAGGCACGCTGAAATCGGGTGACGCAACATTTTCGAAACCGGTGTTTGATGTTTCTCGTCTGCTAGCGTTAAGTCTGCGTTTTTATACAATACGAAAGATTTTCATAGGGTGAATCCTGCAGAATTATGGCTCTCCACTCCTATAATACATCAACATTAAGTAGAATAGAAAACTGAAAGTCGCCCATGTATGTACAGGTGCACTCAAATATATATATATATATATATATATATATATATATATATATATATATATACATATATATACAAATAGACACAAATATGCCACGCAATGTTACCGGACATATACAAGCACATACATACATGTGTGTTTCAGTCATTTGACTGCGGCCATGCTGGAGCACCGCCTTTAGTCGAGCAAATCGACCCAGGACTTATCCTTTGTAAGCCGAGTTCTCATTCTATCGGTCACTTTTGCCGAACCGCTAGGTTACGGGGACGTAAACACACCAGCATCGGTTGTCAAGCGATGTTGGGGGGAAAAACACAGACACACAAACACAGACACACACACACACACACACACACACAC
>NC_068992.1:56493857-56495592 GCF_001194135.2 Octopus bimaculoides
GGTTACGGGGACGTAAACACACCAGCATCGGTTGTCAAGCGATGTTGGGGGGAAAAACACAGACACACAAACACAGACACACACACACACACACACACACACACATATATATATATATATATATATATACAAACATATGCATACATATGCATATATATATAGTTGTTCTGGGGTATTGAAGATGGATGTCCCGAATATTTCCATCAGACATTATTGTGCAAACCCTTTTCGCTAAATTAAAGGGGATATTTCCTTTGTTGTGTTTCGAGTAGCATGAGCTAAACAGAAGATATTGCTCGGAGTTCGTTGGTTTATGATAAATGTCAGATACAATTTGGTTGCTAACTCCTTTTTTTATCATAATATCTAAGAAAGGGAGCTGTTCTTTGCTATATTCCATTGTAATTTGAATGTTTGTGGTTATATTATTTAGTATTGATTTAAATTCTAAATGTTTATCAATGTTTATCAAATGTTTATCCAAAGGATAAAGCAGTCATCCGGATATCTTTTCTGGTCCTTTTCTGTTCCCATCGCAGTTCCGCATTTATGACGATTGTAGGTTTCAGCAAATAGGAAATAATTGTTCTGAATTATAAATTTTAAAGCTTCAATAATAAAAACTTGGTTTATGTGTCATGTGGAATATTAGTGTAAAAATTAATGACATCAGAGGAAACCAATAATGTCTGTTCATTAGTTGTTTGTGGTAGGATGTCTAGAAAACTGCTCAGGCGGTGGGTTTCACAGGTTGGAGCAGCTATAATGGGTTTTAAATCTAAATCCTCTGGCGCTAGGATATTTATGTATTTGCTTGGTGATTATTTGAAGCTTCATTAATTATCTTGCTCTTGTGTATTTTATTTAGGTAGGCTATAAAAAAGACTAGGTTTACATTTAAAGTTGTTGTCAAGTTAAAGATATAATCTATTTCTTTTTCTGTCAGACCTTTCCGTGTAGATCAATTAAGGATTCAAGATTTTCTTTGTGTTTTTGCTGTTTTTTTCCTAGAAGGTATGGAAAATACTAGGTTTTTGTAGTATTCTGTGTCTCTATGTGTGTATGAGTATGTATGAATATATGTATGTATGTGTGTGCGTGTGTTTGTGTATGTATGTATACGTATCTCTGTGTGTGTGTTTGTGTATGCAATGACAAAAGCTTTGCTTCTTCTGAATCATAACCATCCTCATGCAAGTCGTTATTCAATAATTACAATTGCCGTTATTGATTTTTGCCGCTGTTGTCGATGATGATGATGATAACCCCCCTCCCACCAGTCCACCAACTTTAATCATTACCCCCTCCCACTCCCTTACATACCACTGTCCACTATCATTTTCTAATATTGCCTTCTATCATGATGGTTATTTCCATTTTCACTTTTGATTTTACGGGGAGCGTTATCAGCCGCTTTTAACAACTGCTCTCATCACATTTAGGATGCCTCAATAGGTTATGCACTGTTGTTAGTAGTATTAGTAATGATGGTGGCGGTGGTGGTGGTTAGTAGACTTTTGACTTTCTTGTTGTTAGTGCTTTGGATTTTAGCAAAACTGGTGCATAACAACATATCTTACCGTTATTATTCTTGATTCACTGTCATCATTGTTATTATTATTATTATTATTATTATTATTATTATTATTATTATTATTATTATTATTATTATTATTAATATTATTATTATTATTATTATTAATATTATAATCATTGTTATTATTATTATTATTAT
>NC_068992.1:56499944-56501532 GCF_001194135.2 Octopus bimaculoides
ACACACACACACACACACACACACACACGTATATATATATATATATATTAATAATCTAGAGGAGAACCACCAAGATGCAATCCAAACAATGAAGGAGATGAGGCACCATCAAGAAAAACGTACTCTTGAAAATACTGATTTAGAAATCTATAAAATCCAAAAGAAAAGTTTAATCTATAAAATCTATAAAATATTAGATAAAAAATTTAATTCAGCTTCGTAAATTCATAAAAAAGAAAGTGAATAATAGACTACGCGCGTTTCGCTGCCACATACTAGTGGAAAATATCTGTGCAATTTACAATAAATAGATCAAGATAAGTTCCACTCAGAATGAACACACTCCTCAGGTTTTGTAAATTCAAAAATACGTATCCTAATATTTAAATAATGCAAATAAAATAAAATAGGAAAAAGTAGAAATATCTGTACGTTTAGGAAAGCAATCATTAGTACAATACATAAAATGTCAAGGTTTTATAATCATAATCATCTGTCAAGTTAAAGGCATGATTCGTCTATAGTAGAGTCGACAGTGTGTACGGACAACTAACGAACATACTAGAGTAAATGCATGTGAGTATAGAGTGTGTGTATGTATATTACTTCATGCACGAAATGTCGAAGATTGAGATGGATATATATATATATATATATATATATATATATATATATATGAATTAATAGAATGAGATAAAAATCCAAGGCTGTGAAAGATTTCAGAACATTTATAAAGAGGTCTTACAGCTGTTTCCGGGATATTTCATATATCCCTTCATCGGAGACGGTGCGAGAAACGGGTTTAGCAATTGTTACTCTAGAGAAGATATGAAATAGAGAGTGAAGTGGGGGAATGAAAACAGACGTGAGATATGCAGTTCCATTATTTAAGGAGAATGTTAATTTTTTATATATACGCATGCTAATATATGACCTTATATGACTCCTTATTCGCATAACCACCGAACCTAGAGCTTAACTATAGTCTGCCCGTAGCACTTACTCAGCATTACCTGACACCGTTGGGTCTACTTGACACCATTACATACATAATACATACCTGTGTGAGCTGGTTTGGTAGACGGAAACTGAGAGAAGTCCCCCGTGTGTATATATACATACATAAATATATATATGTGTGTGTCTGTATGTGTGCTTGTGTGTCCCCCCCACCGTCACTTGACATCCGATGCTGGTGTGTTTAAGTCCCTGTAACTTAGCAGTTCGGCAAACTGCTAAATACTAGACTTACAAAGAATAAGTCCTGGGGTCAATGTGTTTTATTAAAAGCGGTGCTCCAGAATGGCCGCAGTCAAATGATTAAAATAAATAAAACGATAAATATACATGTAAGTATGTATGCGTGTGTGTATGTATGAATGTATGTATGTATATGTATTTATATATCACGGAATTTTGTCAGTGAACAGGTCGCGGTCTCAAAGCGACGAAAATATTTTGGCAAATTAAATTTAAATGTTGAAGTGAATCTAACGGATTTTGTGTGTTATTTTAAATGGCTTATAAACACCTTCCACGCTGCAATTGTGTGTATGTGTATATATATATATATATATATATATATATA
>NC_068992.1:56503111-56503550 GCF_001194135.2 Octopus bimaculoides
TATACACATACATATATATATTTATATATATATATATCTTTTAAATTTTATTCGTGTCAGTCTTCAGACTGTGTCCATGCTGGGGCACACCGCCTTGGAGGATGTTTAGTCTAATGAATCTAACGCAATGCCTATTTTTCGTTAAGCGTGGTACTGATGCTATCGGTGCTTTTTGTCGAAGTGACGGGGATGTAAACATACAAACACCGGTTGCCAAGCAGAAGTCGGGAACAAAAACGGATGCAAAGACAGAGACGCACACACACACATATATGCATTCATATATGCATAAACACACTTGTATATACACACAGGTTCATACGTACACACACATACACAGACACATTCACACACACACTTATATACATGTACATGTGTACATACGTACGTACATACATACTTACATATGTACATATATGTGTATATATATATATATATA
>NC_068992.1:56503560-56503952 GCF_001194135.2 Octopus bimaculoides
TATATATATATATATATACGTATATATAAAACACACACACACACACACACACACACACACACAAAATATATATGTCTGTGGGTCTGTGTGTGTCTGTGTGTGCGCGTGTGTCTATGCACTCACAGACGTATATGAATGCATATATCAACGTCTACATCAATGAATACTTACCTACATTACATTATAACATGTATATGAAACTTACACAACATTATTAAAACTTCAAATCCAGTAACAGCACCGATAGCAGCAGAAGCTGCAGTAGTGACGGCAAAATCAGAAACAACATTTACAACAACATATTCTCCCCAGATAAAGATAACGCCGAGGATGTTATTATCATTCCAGAGAGACGGAGAGAGAGAGAGAGAGAGAGAGAGAGAGAGAGAGAG
>NC_068992.1:56508249-56511390 GCF_001194135.2 Octopus bimaculoides
AGAGAGAGAGAGAGAGAGAGAAAGAGAGTGAGAGAGAGAGAGAGAAAGAGAGAGAGAGAGAGAGAGAGAAAGAGAGAGTAGCTAATGGAAAAGTGACAGAGAAGGTGAGAAAGAGAGGGAGATATAGGACGTAAGGAATTTTGAAGACAGTCGTCGTTGTTTATTTCCTCACACCGGCTTCTGAGACGCACAGACACACAGACACACGCATATACATAGTTACTCTAACACTCAAACACACACACACAGAGACAGACACACACACACAAACATACATACGCTTACGCACGCACATACACATACAGACACACGCAAACATACGTATGCACATGCACATATACATAAATACACACACACATGTACCATCGTCCACCTTTTTCTTCCCGTTCGCTGTGAACGTCAAGAATTCTTTCTTAATGCAATTTCGGGGACCAGGTAGTCATCACGAACAGTCCTTGCTGTGTCAATATGGTTCGGCAAAACAGCTATTATAGTTATTCTTCATCTTCCTTTTTACTTTGTAATACTTTTTGCGTTACCGTTTCTTTGATTTGTGCCGGCCAACTGTTGCTGCTTTTCGGAAGAGCTCAGGCAGTGCTGGGGCACATGAAAGTCCCAAGTGCTATGTCTAGCGAAAAACCCCGGACAGTTTTAGGGAAATACGGTAATTATACTTGGCCAAACCGTCAACTTGCCTCTAAGATCGACGGCGAAATAGTAATCGGAGCTTTACATATGATTCACGAGAGAAGCGAAGATATGATCTGTGGTGCTATCATGCCGGACGGCGGTATACAGGCGCTGGAAGTTATGCTTTACACCATAGATCACATAAATAAGGACCCTGACTTCTTACCTGGGATAAGGTTGGGTGTCCTTGCAAAGGATGACTGCGACCGGGACATCTACGGACTCGAGCAATCAGTCGACTTTATCAGAGGTTAGTCTTAACTACTACTACTACTAATACTACTACTACTAATAATAATAGTAATACGATAAATCATCATCATCGCCATCATCATCATCATTATTATTAATGTTGTTGTTGCTATTATTATTATTATTATTATTATTATTATTATTAAGGCGGCGAGCTGGTAGAATCGTTAGCATGCCGGGTAAAATGCTTAGCGGCATTTCGTCCGTCTTCGCGCTGTGAGTTCAAATGTTGTTGTTGTTGTTTTTATTTTAATTATTATTACAACCACCATCATCATCATCATCACCACCACCACCATTATTATTATTATTATTATTATTATTATTATTATTATTATTATTATTATTATTATTATTATCATTATTATTACTAATTACTCTCATGCCATGCCTTGCACTCCATCTTCTTTAAGCTCCAATTAGCAATGAAATTGATAGGTGGGGAGGGAAGCTTCATCGCTTGGTTGAATTTGGTTAAAATGTGCATGCGAGAAGGAAAAGAATAGCTGCAGAAATGTATCTGCTCTCAGTATGCACAAAAGCTTCCTCCTGGCAGCTGGGTGAGGGCACTTGCGCCTGGTAGTTAGGACAATCATAAATTCTGTGTGATTTCTTTTCATTGGTCATATATTTGAACACCTTGTTTCATACAGTTTCTTAACGTAAAATTTTTAATGCCTGCCTATATTTTTATTTTCATCATGGATTATGCGTAAATTGCCATCGCATCGTGTTTGTAATTTACCCTTTCCAAAGTATAGTGTGACCAGCACCAAGAAAGTAGCGGCGGCGGCACCAGAGAGTTTGCGACCCTCTATCAATCATGTGTTGTGCCGCTACATTTCATTTCGCGTCACTTTAACAGCAAAAAAAAAAAAAAAAAAAAGATGCACTTAAGGAGCGGACCGACTTCAACTTTACAACACTCATTAAATTGTCTTTAAACAAATCGCCCCAAATTTAATTAATGACTACAACTCGACAAAATCTGTTATCATTGTTATTCCGTCATAATAATCATGTCTGTAGTACTTATTTCTAAATTCTAACATATTTATATGAATACACACACACATACACACTCACACACACACACACACACACATATATATATATATATATATATAGTTGTGTGTCTGTATGCCTGTGTGTATGCATGTGTGTGTGTATGTATATATATATATATATATATATATGTATACATGTATGTATATCTATATATGTATTTATATCCATATGTGTATCACACCTAAAAGTTGTTCAAAGTTTTCAACTTTAATAATGTATACTTTAAGTAATTTGCAGAGGATATGTTACAATAAGAGGGATTCTGTTGTGTCTGGGGAGAGTCATTTTCTTTTTGTGCCTTATAATTTAACACAATCACCGGTGAAATTTCGACTTATTCTTTATTTCTATTTTCCTAAAATTTTCGTTGCGTTTTGCAACTTTCTCAATAGTGTTGACTCTGTCCATTATTTACACTGCGTTCCTTTTTGCTTGTTTGTGCGCATGTGTGTAGGTCAGTGTGTGTGGGTCAGTGTGTGTGTGTGCCTAGGCATGCATGCATATATGTATGTAAGGATATATGTATGGATGTATGCATGTGTGTATATGTATATATGTGTGTGTATGTATATGTATATAGCTATGTATATGTGTGCATCTGTATGTATGTATTCTGCATATTCATGTGTTTGCGTGTCCGTGTTTAGAAAGACGACGTTATTTTTTATGTATGTGTATGTATTTTTATGCATATGTATGTATTTTTATGCATATGTATGTATTTTTGATGTATGTGCGTGTGTGTGCGCGTGTGTTTGTATATATATGCACCTCTGTCTCCTTGTGTGTGCATGTCTGTGTGTGAGTTTTACAGCTATGTACCAACAAACAAACTCACATAACCAAACCAAACCAAACCAAACCCAAAAACGAAATAAGAGGGATTAGAATACGATTAATGCGTTTTTTTAATAATTAATCATAGTCGTCCTCGTGTGAGTGGCATCAACATTGTATACGCACTGTATAAAATTTTATGTCGAAGGCAATTTAAAAAATGAAGCTAAAAGACAAAATTAAATATTGATTTTATTACATAAGTTTTAGATAATATACATGTATATTTGTGCATGTATAATTATATTTATCTATCTACCTATCTATCAGTATGAATATACATATATACATACA
>NC_068992.1:56512484-56521427 GCF_001194135.2 Octopus bimaculoides
ATATATATATATATAGGTTTATATGCCTGTATGTGTGCATATATATGTATTTACACACATACATACATATATAATTGCACACACACACACACCTATCCATATATTCATGTCATGATTTCACAGCAAGCATTTTGACAACGTTGGTTATCTTATGACAGTTGTCAGAATCATTCGTGAGTTTACTTGAAAACCAGTCTGTCTGTGAATCAGCGCGTGTGTTGTGAGTGAAAGTGAAAATAGATAGCGGACAGAAGAATATACAGAGTGGGAGAGAGAGAGAGAGAGAGAGAGAGAGAGAGAGAGAGAGAGAGAGAGAGAGAGAGAGAGAGAGAGAGAGAGAGAGAGAGAAATAGAGAGAGAGAGAGAGAGAGAGAATGAGAGAGGGCGGGAAGAGGTGAGAGGATGAGTCATAAAAGAGACACACAAACATATATACCGATATCAAGATAATAAAATGAGGTTTGGCAGGGAGATAAGTTTAAAAGTAATTTACAAAGTTTCCTTTTAGTTAACTAAGCTTGTTAACATCTACATACAAGAGGCTATTGAAAAGTTACTGGCTTTGGATAAAAGAAAATAAAGGAAGATCAGTTAACTATGATCTTATTCAACGTATTCCCCTCTCAGATTCACACACTTATTGCAGCGGTCCATCAGTTTTCCTAAGCTCTGTGAAAGAACTCGATTGGTTGATCCTTCGCCCAGATCTTTCGCGATAGCTTCAAAGCTAGGAACTTTTCAGCACTCCCTAATATAAACATAGATGAAACTTACGTTGGTAATTGCTTTCAAAATATCTGACTTAATTCGCAAAAGAGCGGAACACGAAAAGACATTTAAAAACATTTATTAGCTTATATCTGTTTTAATAAATGCTCTGTACATACATTCACGTATATTTTATTTGATCTGTCCATTTCAGAATTGATCTTCAGGTGTTTTTTGTTTTTTAAACAAAACTTTTATAATTTTAATTGCGTTCGGTGAGACCAACGTAAAATCGGACAAATCGATTAAAGCTGAGGTGGATTTTTCCCATTAATTCCTTTAGAAAACGACGTTAAGTCGAAAAAGACTTCACTCGCAATGACATAATTTGAGGTCTGCCTGTATTTACTATAAAATCTAAGCACTGATCTATATATGTGTTAAGCGAATCATTAGCTTTCCCTCATTGGTGACATAAATTCTATAATGTTGTATATATATTTACAGGTAAGGCCGGTATTTCTACGTCTACTTGTAGTATGGCGACGGTTTCTCAATTGTCCATACCCTGCGGCAAAAGGAATTTAGCTTCATCTCGACGGATCAGGATTGTTTAATATTTATATGAGCGCGTGGGTGTGAATGTGTCCGTGTCTGCATGTGTTTGTGTGTATGTGTAAGCGTGTGTATGCACATGCGCATATAAGTAAACATATGTATATATCTGTATATTATGTTAATGGTCATATGAGTTCCACGCACGTACACAAACGCACGCATACACTCACATAGAGACATGTCTGAAAAGATCAATACACAAAACTCACGTGACTGAGTTACTCATGTCGTATTATAATCGATTATCATAAAGTGTGTGTTTTCTCATATGCACTGAGTTATATATATATATCTGAGTGTGTGTGCGTGGGTGCGTGTGCCTGTGTAGGTATATATATATATACACACACTCACACACTCATATATATATATATATGTATGTGTGTGTGTGTGTGTGCGTGTGTGTGTGTGTGTGTGTGTGTGTGCGCGCACATCTGTGAATGTATGGATGTACATATAATACTTATGATCTAATATAAGATATATATACGTGAATCTTATATCTTTTAGCTTTTCTTTCTTTCATTTGCGGCCATGCTGGTGCACCGCCTTGAAGAATTTTCAGTCGAATGAATCGACCAAGCACTCATTTTTGTTAAGCCTGGTGCTTATTCTATCAGTCTCCTTTTGTTGAAGCGCCAATTTATGGGAACATGGTAGTGGGAGACACGCACATGCACAAAGACACACACAGACACACACACGCACACACACACACACACACACACACACACACACACACACACACACACACACACACACACACACACACACACACACACACACACACACACACACACACACACACACACACACACATGCGATGGGCTTCTTTAAGTTTCCGTCTACCAAATCCATTCACAAGCTTTGATTGGCCCGAGGCTAAGTAGAAGACATTTGCCCATATGGCTGGGAAACAAGCTTCTTCCCACACAGCCAGGAAAATTTCATTTTAGATTCTATAGGTCCTTTCAGGAATGTTGGGAGTCGAAGCAAATAAAGCTATAAAATATAGCGTATAAATATTAGGATAAAATCCTGCTGGATCGAAAAAGTAGATTCTGTATTTTCTTTCCTTTTTTTTCCGCCGCAATGGATTGAGGAGAATGGATAGAGGAAAACGGATAGATATTTTATTAAAGCAAAATTTCACAACCTACTATATTCATATAAACTATAGCTGAAACCTTTAACATAAACATTATTGCCAATATGCGTTTCTAAACACCAATTTCATATAAAAGAAGATGAGTCACAGTGATATCAACAAACAGATAATATATATTTACAAGGTCCTTGTTTGAATAGCTGTTTTCTTGTTCAATGGAAATTTATAACAGAAATTACATAACCTGTAAGAATATGCTAAAAACAAAGCGTACAGATAATTCGCGCTCAAACCAGACCCGATACTGAAAATCCAACGTCGAAGGAAGGGAGACAGAATCCCAACAAGAGTTGGCTATAGAAGTTGTACCGTGATCTATCTAATTATCCATGTATAATTTTTATGACGCTCACTTTCCTGATATCCCTGTTTAACTTTTAGCATTCAGATTACTCTGTCGAATGTAATGCTTATTTATTCACAATGCCTTGCATCAATCATACATTATTAGCATATAGTTTCGAGATTTCGATGATGTGATTGTTTATTTTTAGAATAACATTTTAAGATGGGTGTGAGAGGTCGGTTCTGGCCATTTGAACATAAAACAGATGGAATATTTGGGCCGGATATGGTCAGTTTGGATGCTAAAGGGGATAATTATAGAATTACACACTCGTTTATTCAATCTATTTTATAAATCATCTGATGCAATTAACAGCCATTTGTCCATCTACTATTTTATTGTACTAACTGAAATTATATATTCAAGTTGAAAGTATAATGACCAAACAATGTAGTATATTGCTGTATATGTGTTCTGATTTAATTTTTAAATTTTGACAATAACAGTAAAAAGATTGGCCTCCAAGCTACATACAAAACTCTTTCATAGAATTTTATACATCCGCTAAGTAATCTTGCATATTGAATATACATTACGTGCTAGCATGGAGCTGCAGAAATACCGCAGTCTGTACATGGGCTCGTAGTAAAATAGCTTGGTGAAGGACACACAAACCCATACTGATTTGTACGAGAGGGTGCTGAAAAGTTCCTGACTTTGGGTGAAAGAAAATTCGTTTTTTCATTTAAGCCTTGGTCTACGTTTGACCCACGACTGTAGCTCTGTCAATGAGATGAGCAGCAGAAATACGTGTCGCACGAAAGACGTCCACAACAGTTCACCCTTATTTTCGTCGTCGTCGTCCACATCATCGCAGTGATTTGGATATTTCTGTAGGTGCGACAGCCTCAAAGCGTGGCCCTGCATCATTAAGGATTGCGTCCCAAGACCATCACAGTGTGAGTGTAGATAGCAGATGGATTTTCTGATCAGCGAAACCTGACCGTTCCTTAAAAATCGGAAAAGCAAGGGCTCCAATCCGGCCAGAGTTTTTTTAGGATAAGGTACAACGGCTAGGCGATAGCACACTACCGAGGCGATATATGCATTCGCTACTTCCGCTCGGCCTTTCAGCAACAGCTTCCTTTCTGCTCATTTCCATGTGAGCTTGGCCACCCTAGTCATGACTACTTCCCAGTTCCTATCTCCTTGGAAATCTGGTCCGAACCAGAATCCGAGCACTATCACCAGACCCTCCGTCCAGCGAACTCAGACATAACAATTATAGATAAGGAAAAGCGAAATTACTTAATTATCGACATATCATGCCCTTTTGATTCCGGGATGGAAAAGACAGAGGAAGAAAAAAAATTACAATTCCTTAAAATTTGAAATATGAAGAATTTGGAGCATGTGAACAGTGAAAGTTGTGCCGATAATAATTGATGCGTTAGGAACAGTAAGCAAAGATATAGACAAATGGCCGAAGGAAATTGGAATAGAATTCTCGCTTGAGCTGATGCAGAAGGTTTATCTCTTGGGGACAGCAAGGATTATCAGAAGGGTTCTAAGCACTTGAAAGACTACTGAAAACTTGTGGATACCAAAGGTTATAGGTAGTTACCCGCTAACCACATAAATACTATCAGGAATAAGACAGAACCTGAGCCAAGCCAAAATGATGATGATGATGATGATGATAATAATAATAATAATAATAATAATAATAATAATAATAATAATAATGATAATAATAATTCTTTGTCATTTAAGCCATAGTAATAAACAATCTACAGGTAAGATGGTGAAATATCCCGTCAATTTTATTTTCATATATTTCTTCCTTTTATCTTTTACTTGTTACAGGCACTGCATTGCCGCTGTGCTGAGGCACCGCTTGGGGAAGTTTGTTTTTTTTAGTCGAACGAATCGATCCCAGTACTTTTGTCAATCGTCTAAGTTACGGAGACGTAAAGAAAACGAACACCAGTTGTCAAGCAATGCTGAGAGTCAAACAAATATATAGACACACATACACACACACACACACACACACACACACACACACACACACACACCATACACTGCCCCCCACCAAAATATATATATATTTTATATACGATGAGCTTCTTTCAGTTTCCATCTACTGAACCCAGGCAAGGAAACATGCGGTTGAGAAGCAAACTTCTCACCACATAGCCACTCATATACCTTTATTTATTATTTCATTAAACTACAGAGCTGTTGTAGAACCACTGGAAATTCTGCTGTAATCCTGTGTTCTTTACAGAAACAAATTGATTTGGTTCCAACTGCATGCTTTGATGCCAGCTGCAAGTGTGGAAGAGAGTTCTTGACAATTTTCATATACTAACGCCGCTTGAAGCAGAATACATTGGATAATCATTCAAAATGATAGAAATAACAATAAAACATCCTTCCGCTTACACCCTCTTATCTTATGACAAGAAGGACACGCTGGTTCATATAGTTAAAAAAATACTATGTCTGGAATAGCGCAAGAACACTGTACGAAGTGGGATGTGGGAGGATGCTGAACACTTCCTGGCTTTGGGTAAAGAAAATACAGGAGGATAAGTTAATTATGATTTTATTTAACATACACCCTTCTTAGATTAACACACTTACTGCAGTGGTTTTTCTAAGCCCTGTTAAAGAATTAGGAAGTTTGAACCTCCAGCCAGGCCTTTCATGATACTCTTAAAACCAGGAACTTTTCAGGACCTTGTCGTACGCTTTTTGATGATTGATCGGTTGGATCACGTGTGAGTAAGGGTTAAGCGGTAACAACAACAGCAACAATCCATAAGGCACAGTTTAGATGCATTTATTTGAAAACTGGTGAGCTTGGCTGTTAGATTTTCTATATCATCTACAATATTTTCTACAATATGTCCGGTTTACTCGCAGGCAAATTGGAATGGCAGTGAGGAATTACAAACCATTGACCTTTGTCTATCTGTCTGAGTGAGTCACTCGCTTTCGCTGTCCGAACCGAATATGTTTGAAAATTCTAGATTTATCTCTTAGGTAGAAAACGAAAAGCAGCGAATATGATGTTGTTCATTAACCCGCTCCGCCATGCTGGACCAGATTGGACAAACGTAATATCAAAGATGTTCCATATGAAGTCATTATGATATTTTCGTATATTTTAAGAGCCCAGAATCATATGATCAGAATGTCATTTCTCTAAAACAATAGGATACAATTAGAGACAGATTTAGCCGCTATTTCTTGCATCAAGCAACCGTATACCTAATGCTTCGAGTTATCTTGGCTCTCCGAGAATAATAAACTTCAGTAGAATGAAATTAAACGGTTGATACATTAAAGTATATAAATGGGCGTAACGATGACGAAGATCCAATTGGCTCTCTACTGATCTGTAACTATTAACCCAACGTATTCACACCAATATAATAAGTGAATATACTCTAAATCATTGTGGACTTTTTCTTTTGTTTGTCGAACACATGTACACATGGTGTGTGTATTGTCAGTTCGTGGACAGGTTGCGATTTATAGGCACGAGAGAAAATTTTCTCGTCAATAAGGCTGGTGTAAAATCACCTAAAAGTCATAGACATGCGGGATAATTCACGCGAAGTCTCATTGCAGGGGTAGTAGACATTAATGTTTCGTCATCTTTGTGACATATGAATATCACGTACCCAAAACGAGGCTAGAAGTAAGCTAAATCGCTCGCTTGACACACACACACACACACACACACACACACACACACACACACACACGTATGCATATACATATTTGTATATATATATATATATATATATATACATACATACCTTGCCAAAACATCTGAGAGATGTGCATGCAGTGGAGGGGATGTTTTCAAGAAACAACATGACCGCCCGCTCTCCACCGTCTCAGATGAGCTTACATCAGGTCAAGAAACTCAAAAGAAGGCAGCAATATCGAACTCTCTCCTTCATCAAAAGTCGGTCACATAAGAATGGCTATTGATAAGTTAACAATGCTGGCGGCTCCCCAGCATGGCCACAGCATTTGGGCCGAAACGTATATATATATATATATATATATATATATATATATATATATATATATAGAGAGAGAGAGAGAGAGAGACAGGGGGGAGAAAGAGAGAGATATAGAGAGAGTGGGACTAAGATATACCATATCGACAAAGACAAAACGTGAAAAATAATGAGACACAAAGGCAACAAGCAAATAAATAATACATGGAGTCAGGGAAAGAAGAACCGTGGCTGGAAAAGGATGGGAATATAAAACAAGTAAAAAAGACAATGGGATAATAAGACAAGGAAAATAAATGCGCAACGGGAAGAAACAGAAGAGAATTTAACATTTCAGATGAGATCATTCATGGAATACAAGAAAAAGAAATAAGAAACGCGAGAAGAAAGCAAAATACACGATATCGAATTTACGGCTTTTGTTATATTCCAGGCCTTGCAACACACACACACACACACACACACACACACACACACACACACACACACACACACACACACACACACACACACACACACACACACACACACACACACACACACACACACATATATATACATACGTGTGTGTGTATGTGCGTTTGTGTGTGCATGTGCGTGTGTGTATGTGCATATATGTGTGTGTGTATGTGTGAGTATACGATTATACAAATGTATATATATATATATATATATATATATATATATATATATATATATATATGTATGTAAAATGACTAGCAGTGTGATAGACTGAAAGAGAGAGAGAGAGTGAGAGATAGATAGATAGATAGATAGATAGAGAGAGAGAGAGAGCCAGTGTTAGAGAAACAGCAAAGAAAGAAAGGTGACGTGGAGGAAATAAATAATGTACCTCCAGTGTGTTTCTATATACTTACGCGCTTATAGAAAACCGCTCACACACACATGCACACACGGGTGCACAAATGCAAACTCACACGAACAGTCATATGCGCGGACGCACACACACATACATGCGCGCGCGCGCAAGCAATTCAATATCAGATAGGAATGTTTTTAATGTTGTATTTATCATGCAATTTCGTTTAAGCACATCCAGTCGCTCGACATTTCTCCTAATAACATGTCTTAATTAACATCATCTATTAACCGACTTAACGGCTACCATCTTAAATATATATACTGTTTGTAATTTGCAGGTTGATACATACATTACCTGCAAAGAAAGTGAAACACTTGTCAAAGTACAACCTTTGTTGCTACGCCGGTTAAAATGCCTAGTAGTGTTTCTTCCGACTCTACGTTCTGAGTTCAAATGCGTCTGAGGTCGATTTTATCTTTCATTCTTTCGGGGTTGATAAAATAGAACCTAGTAGAGCACTGGCATTGAAATAATCGACTTATCTGTCCCTTGAAATGGCTGGACTCGTGCCACAATTTGAAACCATTCTGAACGGCAGAATCAATGGGGCGTCGTACAAAATTGTTCAGCAACATTTCTCTGGCTCTTTACATTTTCAGTTCAAACGCTACCGAGGTGGATAAAATAAGCATCAGTAGAGCTTTGGAGTCGCTGTAATCGGCTCTCCCCTGCCCTCAGAAATTACTGGTATTGTGTTAAAATTAGAAAGAAATATATAGGCGTAGAAGTGGCTGTGTGGTAAGTAGCTTGCTTACCAACCACATGGTTCCGGGTTCAGTCCCACTGCGTGGCACCTTGGGCAAGTGTCTTCTACTATAACCTCGGGCCGACCAAAGCCTTGTGAGTGGATTTGGTAGACGGAAACTGAAAGAAGCCCGTCATAGATGTATATATATATGTATGTGTGTGTGTATATGTTTGTGTGTCTGTGTTTGTTCCCCCAACATCGCTTAACAACCGATGCTGGTGTGTTTACGTCCCCGTAACTTAGCGGTTCGTCTGAAAAGACCGATAGAATAAGTACTAGGCTTACAAAGAATAAGTTCTGGGGTCGATTAGCTCGACTAAAAGGCGGTGCTCCAGCATTGCCATAGTCAAATGACTGAAACAAGTAAAAGAGTAAAAGAGTATATAAAGTACGTTATAGCCCTTAACTGAGTTCGAATCCTGCTGATGCCGACTTTGCCTTTCTTCATTTCAACCTCAGTAAACGAGTAAATAAATAAATATAACGCTT
>NC_068992.1:56521554-56527153 GCF_001194135.2 Octopus bimaculoides
TCATACCCTTTCTCTCAAATGTAATGTCTTGTGACAATATCAGAAATCAATATATAAAGTAATTAAGACATTCATCTATAATTATTGCAATTGTTTGATCAGCTAACCGATAGAACTAAGCACGCATTCAATTAAAATGAAAGTTGGCCGATTTTTTTTCCCCCATTGATATCTGTACGAGTGACATAATACTCATGCAGAATGTAACTTGTATTTTCTGTGGAATAGTTGAGTATTTTACAGACATCAATAATCTGAACGAATTCACTAAAAAGTTTCTGCGAAATAACTGTATTCTTTACAGTACCAGACCAATAATCCGGCAAAGTTGAGATCAGAAGTTGCTCGGATTCCTGGATTTCACGATTTTTGAGGACAGCCATATATGTATATATATTAAAGACTTTTTCAATTCCCGAGCGTTATACTAATACATAGGTTTGTTTTCTACACCACCTGTATTCGTCTTTTGTTTTTTTTGTGAATTCTCCCTATATATATATATATATATATATATATATATGTTGTAAAATGAACTGTCAAAATGAAAGAAGTAAATTAAAGAACTAAATTGTATTTAACAAAACCAAATTAATGATTTCAAATTTTGGCACAAAGCCTGCAATTCCGGGGAGAGGATGAAAGGCAAAGTCGATATCGGCTAAGCATTCTATACGGCATACTAAAGATTCCGCCAGCTAGCTGCTTAAAAATAGCGATTTAAAATTTTGACTCATGGTCTGCAGTTTCGGGGAGGGGATAAGTCGATCGCATTGACTGCAGGACACAACTGTTACTTACTTTATTGATCCCGTACTCAAATGGTATTTACTTTATCGATCCTAGTCTTCAACTGGTACTTATTTTATCGGCCGCGAAAGGATGAAAGGCAAAGTCGACCACAGAGACACTGGAAATCAGCGTGCTAACGATTTAGCCAGCTCACTGTCGTGCACAGATTTCAATTAATACATGTCTACAACAGGTTGTGATTGATGCTTATTCTTCCACTTAAAATTCTTAAAATATATTATACTTGACCTTGCATGCTGCTTAATATTTATAGGATAAAAATTAATTGGAGTTGTTTAGCAGATGCAGATATAAATAAAATTCTGATGCAGAATATCTTAAATCGTCATCAATCCACACAAAACGGTAAAGGAGGAAAGTATTTTTAATATAGACGCTGGCATAGCTGTGTGGTAAGAAGCTTGCGACCCAACCACGTGGTTTCGAGTTCAACCCCGCTGTGTGGTACCTTGTGGAAGTACCTCCTCCTATAACTGCCGGCCATTGAGTATTCTTTTGAACTCTTTACTTTTACCTACGCAAACTACAATACACAAACACACACACACACACTCTCTCTCTCTGTCTCTGTCTGTCTGTCTGTCTGTCTGTCTCTCTCTCACACACACACAGGGTGTTAGACAAGCCGATACACATGTTTTAAAAGTGTAGGAATATTAAGTAAAACTTTGACAAACGAAGTGCACGATAAAGCCCAATACAGTAAAAGAAAGAAAGCGTCGATAATCTGACTTTCCGTGTGATATACGCTATCGAAGAAAAAAAGAAAGAATTAAAAGACAAGAGAAAAAGAACCGTACTATACCAATGACGTCCGTATGGTTTTACATGTATGAGTATAACATTAAATTACATCTGGTAGTGAGACTCTTGTCCGGGAGTTCTGATGTTGTAGCGGAGCATGAAGTCATCCCTTAACAACAATTACTCCCAAGTGCGCTCTGACTCGGAACGGTAGCGCCTGTCAGTATCCCATCTATGGGTTGAATAAATTTCTCTGGGTAACAGGCGGCATCCGTCATTCTTGTTATTCTTGACAAAGCTGTGGGGAAGGTAGATCTTGTAGATGGAAAATACTCTGACATTAGAATCGTAGTCAAAATAATACCAGTCATCTTACGGTGTTTGTCGATTGAATCTACTATAGCGATCCAGAAAGTGGCAAAAGTGTTTCACATGATTAGACGCTTAAATTCTAAAACATACAGATGTCTTATTCATTTCATTTCTTGGTCCGTTGATTTCCTGATCAACAATCAGGCAGAATGTGAGACGGCTATCATCCGGAAGATGAGACAATCATCATTCATCATGTATGTATGTATTTATGTATCTATGTGCATGTGTGTATGTATGCATGTATGTATGTATGTTATCATTCAGTTTTATTTCAATATTTCTTGCCAATAGAGAATGAACTAGTTTCTAACCTACATCCAAGGCTCCTTTATAGGAATTTCATCATCAACAAGGTATTTGCACATGTTTATGTGTATGTGTGCAGTATTTTGTGCCAGCGCATGTGCAGATTTATAGTTTTATCATATATATATATATATATATATATATATATATATATTCTCACGTACATAGTTGCATGTCTAGGCATGCACATATATGCTTAAATACGAAACTTATGGAAAGTTTTAAAAAATTTTTACAGTTCCATTGATGGCTTGAATCTGTATGTATGTATGTACGTATATATATATGTATATATATATGCATGCATATATATATATATATATATATATATATATGCATTTGTTATACGATGTTTGCATATTATTCAGTAGTTTACGTTAATTGCTACCTATGTCTTCAATATCAAAAATTTTAGGAAAGTCAACAGCTTACTGAACTAATATCTGTCTATTACTACGGCTTAATTTACCGAAACCTAACTGGAGGCAGCCACTTGAAGTCCAGCGATGTTTTAAAACTGAACATGAAGGCCAAAACTGAACAAAAATAGACAATGAATTTTATGGAACCCTTTATCTTTTTGCTACTTTGAGTGGTTAAACTAACAAAGCATTAGTTTCTTTCTTGACCAAGGTCTGTTTTTGAAAGAGGAAGGTCTGAGTAAATTTCATACACATCTGCATATGACAATGTTATTATTCTACCGTGTTTAAATCCTATGTGGTCATCGCTGGAAACTCCAAAATCAAATTCAGCGACTTCCAAGTGAAATTGCACAAGTCATCGTAACGCACGTAAAGAAGAAATTGCCGCTATGCATTTTTATATTTTTATGAATTTCTAGTCCTAAATCAAATAAATGTACAAAGAGAAGAGAAAAGCTTCAGCGAGCGTGATTACATGTGTGTGTGTATATGTATATGTGTGAATCTGTGTACGTACGATATGTGTATACACACACAAACACACGCACAAGCACACATACAGACACACACACACACAGACACATGTACAACGTTCAGTTTCCTACTTATGTCATTGCGCCAAGTTTCGGTTTGGCTGAACATAGGTATATTATCTACCTACCTACTTGTCTGTCTGTCTATCTGTCTGTCTGTTTGTCTGTCTGTCTGTTTGTCTGTCTGTCTGCATTTCTATCTTTTTATCTGTTTCTGCTTTCTGATCTGTCCATCTCATTAATTCGCCATTTCTTTCTTTCTTTCTTTCTTTCTCTCAGATATACTTATCAGTCCGTCTATTACTTTGTCTGACTCTGTATGTATCTCTGTCTCTCTATCTGTTTTTTGTTCCTCCGTTTTCTAATCTGTCCATCTCGTTAATTCCCGCCCCCATCTCTCTGAAATATACTTATCAGTTAGTTAATCTGTCTTTCTGTCTGCCTGCCTGTCACTCTATCTCTCTATTTGTCTCCCTATCTGTTTATCTATCTACTTATTGAAGTTTACGTATAATGTTTCCCTTAGTCCCATCCGAATGTAAAAGAGAAATGTTGTGCTATCATTCCATTAACCGATATACAGCCGTAATTTCCAGAAGTATGTGTCTCATTTTATGTACAATTTCCTCACCATTAACCGGAAAGAGGAATCAGTACAGTTCCAGCTGTGTTGGCACTCCGTCGGTTACGACGTCGAGGGTTCCAGTTGATCTGATCAACGGAACAGCCTGCTCGTGAAATTAACGTGCAAGTGGCTGAGCACTCCACAGACACGTGTACCCTTACTGTAGTTCTCGGGGATACTCAGCGTGACATAGTGTGACAAGGCTGACCCTTTGAATTACAGGCACAACAGAAACAGGAAGTAAGAGTGAGGGAAAGTTGTGGTGGAAGAGTACAGTAGGGTTCGCTACCATCCCCTGCCGGAGCCTCGTGGAGCTTTAGGTGTTTTCGCTCAATAAACACCCACAACGCCCGGTCTGGGAATCGAAACCGTAATCCTACGACCACGAGTCCGCTGCTCTAACAACTGGGCCATTGCGCCTCCACAGTTCCAGCTAAACCAAAGGAAACTAATGGTGGTTATGGCAACTTTTCTTTATCTGCATTTGCCTTCGTTGCGATCACTCGTCTTGATGTCTTAGCTACGCATTTTAGCTGTAGTTTTTATTCTGAAAGCAAGCATATCTTTATGGTTAAGGAGTTCGCTTAGCAACCCTGTGGCTTTGTGTTCAATCCCACTGGGCGGCACCTTGGTCAGGTGTCTTATAAACAATAAATGAGATATTTCTCGTTACACTATGCCAAGATAACAATAGAATGATTGACTGTAATGATGCTGTGAAATGATGGGCCGTGAGAAATAACAGCCTAATCTCTTTAAAATTAGGCTCTACTATAATTGAAATGTTTTCAGTTTTGCTTTCACCAATTAAGGGCCAACGCAACCCTAAATATCAATAACAACAACAATAGGGGTAGTATGATTATATGCCCAAAGAGAAATTTAAAAAAGATGCAAAAATCGATATAGTGCATCGTAATAAGATACGTTCAATACATTATCAACTAAAATTGATTAAATGCTAATAAAAATCCATTGAAGATTTGAATTGATATATCGCATGTTATGAATTTGAGACGGTCAGATAAATAAACTGTAACATACCTACCCACCCACCTACCTACCTACGTTCCTACCTACGTACCTACCTACGTACCTACCTACGTACGTACGTACGTACCTACCTACCTACCTACCTACCTACTTACCTATCCACTTACCAACATACCTACGTACATGTATACATACATACATACATACATACATACATATGTACATACATACATACATACTTATATTCATAGATACGGACGCATATATAGATATGTGTGTGTGTCTGTGTGTATATTCATATGTATATATAAATATGTATAGATATGTATGTATATATATATATATATATATAAAGTATATCATAAATCTGTGTGTGTACGCGTCTGTTGATATACATTGATCGTTAGTTAGACAGTGAGACAGAGACAGACAAAGAGATACAGAGAAAGACATAGAAGCAGACAGCTGAATAGATATTCGGTTAGATTAAATTTTTAATAGACATAAAAACTGTGGATAGGAAGGTTAGAAATAGCAGATTTTCATTAGCAAGTCTCAAGATATATTAAATACAATGCGCTATGTCCGCTTTGAGAGCAGGAGAGAGAGAGAGAGAGAGAGAGAGAGAGAGAAAGAGAGAGATAGAGAGAGAGAGAGAGAGAGCGAGAGAGAGGGAGTTAATCTCTCAAATTACTGTTGATATATATATATGTGTATGTGTGTATGTGTATGTGATTGTATACATATATATATGTATGTATATGCATATATATATATATACATAT
>NC_068992.1:56527163-56531022 GCF_001194135.2 Octopus bimaculoides
ATATATATATATATATATATATATATATATATATACACGCACACACGCACACACATCTGTATGTATATTGTCCCAAAGGACATATTTGACTGCAGAATACTTTGTTAACGATTAAAAATCACAGATATTATAATTATATTCCTATATTGAACAGACAGTTTTCATTAAATGCTAGACATTAAATGTATGTAATTCTATTCAACATATATCACACATTGTCATTCTTTTGTGTCTTTAATTTTCCGTTTGAAAATGTTCGGTTGTGGACGAGGGTTCGCGAAGTGTTGTGTTATTCTGAATTACATAATTTTGTTAATTAAGTAACAATACGGACAGAGTTAAGGTAAATATTAACCAGGACTTTGGGATCAGAGCCTAGTTTAATTATAGTCTGTTTTATTTAATCTTACAGTCTTGTTTGAAACAATTAAATTGGACGGTCACACTTTAAGATGCAGCAAATAAAGTAGATATGACTTGAAGTTATGACCTTCCATGTATGAATATATGAAGGATTAATATGTATGTATACAGTGGAGGCACGTGGCTTAGTGGTTAGGGTGTCAGCATCATGATCGCAAGATTGTGGTTTCGATTCCTAAACCGGACGATGCGTTGTATTCTTGAGCAAAATACTTCATTTCACGTTGCTCCAGTCCACTCAGCTGGCAAAAATGAGTAACGCTTCGATGGAGTAGCGTCCCGTCCAGCTGGGAAACACATACCCCATTGAAACGGGGAAACCGGGCCCATGAAACCGGGCTTTAAAAGGATGCATTTATTTATTATTTTTAATATGTATGTAGGTATGTTGTAAGTCTATTTGTATGTAAGTATACTGCATGTATATATGTTTGTTTGTATGAACATACATACGTATGTATGATTATACTGCTGAGCTGGTAATCATTTTATTGACCCGAAAGGATGAAAGTCAATGTCAACGTCGGTGGAATGTGAACTCAGAACGTAAAGCGGGAAGAATAACGCTAAGCAATTAGTCGAGCGTTCTAACGATTCAGTCAGCTTGCTGCCTTGGTTTAGAAAACAATAACAGCACGGAGACACTCTCTAACTACGGGTACCATTGTGTGGGTTGAAGGTCCCAAACTCTAGAAATTTATATTCGTAAATTCGGGGTTAAGGGTTAATCTCACCTTGATCTATAAAATAATTTTGATCAGGTACTTCAGTCAACTACTTTTGTGTCCCCCTAATATTAGAGATTCTGTCAGCCACTGCCATAATATATCGGCGCACAAATTGGTGATGGGACAAATAGAGATTAATTAATAGAATGACAGGAAGGTCAGTAAAATGACGAAAGAATAACAGATTCATTTCAAACGGAGGGGCAAGAAATTGTGAAATGGCAGAATCATTGGAGCTTCGCATAAAATATCGCTCAATAATTCCGTTTCTTTATGAGTCTGAGTTCGAATCGCACCGGTGTATTTTTGTGTGTGAGTGCGTGTGCTTTTCATCCATCTATCGATACAATATATAAACCAGTTACTGAAAACCTGTCTAATAAACACAGCGCCGCATTTATGGCCCAACCCAATAAATATTTCGTATTAATTTTTTTAATCCGATAGGGGTCTTTTAAAATATTTGAACCATTTCTTGGTTTATTGTGTGCTTCCATATATAAAATGTCATTTAACTGATTCACTCTGAATCTACCGAGGCCCTTCAAACTGTTTAGGTACCTTAATGTGATGGGATCCTCTTTATTATGTCAGCAATCTCGTACGAACTCCAAAAACATTGGCCCAAGGGCCTCACCAGGTTTAAATCTGGGCCTGAATTAATCCTTCCATTAACCTTTATAACCTTGTGCAAACATAAGTGATCAATATTAAAGGACCATAAAGACTAAATTGGGGATATTAGTGTGTGTTAAATTCGCTACATAACGCTATGTAGTCTTGTTTGGCATTAAGGTAAATGTTGCCTGACAAATCTTCTGCTACTCTGTGTATCTTGCTATTTATTTATCTATCTATCTATCTATCTATCTATCTATCTGTCTGCCGGTCTGTCCGTTGACCTAACTAGTTGATAATAGTTGTTTTACTATAGGCCAGCATTGGTTGGACAGAACAATGAGCAAATAGTCTTCCAGAATTATATCCCCTGTATTTTAGAGCAGCGGACCCCAAACATTTTCCAACCGCGAACCGGTTTTATGTAAGAAAATTTTTCCACGGACCGGAGCATCGCAAATAAAAATACAATAATGTGCACAACATATAATCTAATTATTAAATATATATTTCTTTCTGTCATAGGTACAAAGCCTGAAGTTTTGGTGGGAGGGGGCTAGTCGATTACATCGACCCCAGTGGTTGAGTGATACTTATTTTATCATCCCCGAAATGATGAAAGAAAAAAGCTATCTCGACGGACGAAATACTCCTAAATATTTTGTCTGACGTGCTAACTGTTATTCTTGAAAAACGATGGTCAATAAAATAGAATATAGAAAGAAATTTATCCTTTCAGTGCAGCTCAGTACCTAACGATCTTCTTAAGACAATAACATATTATTTGAACTCATTTGGTCTTACTTCTGTCACATAGAGGTTCGTTTGGTGACTAGAAAAAAAGATATCAATAATCTGTATGAAAACATGGCGAGCTGCAAGAGTCATTAGCACGCTAGGCAAAATGCTTAGCGGTAGTTCGTCCGTTTTTACATTCTGAATTCAAATTCCGTCGAGGTCAAACTTGCCTTTCATCCTCTCGGGGTCGATAAAATAAGTACCAGTTGAGTACTGGAATCAATGTAATCGACTTACCCCTCTCCTGAAATTGCTGTCCTTGTGCCAACATTTGAAACGAATAATCTGTAGAAATGATTAAATATGCTCATACGTGAACACTCAATTTGCTAGAAACAACTACATCCACTTAAATCCCATCGTACTGAAATGATAAACGCGAAGGAAATCTTCGAGAATATAGTTGTACGCTTAATAAAAATTAGGTATCATCATGGTTAAAACGATTTTCAACATAGTTCCTCTTGATCTGGATTGATCTGACTCGAAACCACAACAACAACAACAACAACAAGATAAATAGCAACAGATGCAACAAGAGATTATTCAACCTATTACTCAAGTTCCTCTTTCTTCCATGTCTTCGTTTATAACATTAAAAGATATCTATCGTAAATTTCCAGTGCAGTTCCCAGACAAAAAGTCAATGAAAGTTTTGTTTGAATTCCTACAAAAGATATCACACTGTGCGATAATCAATGCACTTGTGAACTAGATAGAATGTATACTCTGATAGCTTCTGGACAATTCAATTCATAATTAATTTCGACTGTCTAAATTCAAGTCTATCTTACACAACGTTAATGGAAATCTGTTCTAGTCAGATGTGCCAATCGATTTGTATTACCATTTTTTATGTTTTGCCTGGTGGATAACATGGTGATAAAAGAATAAAATAGTAGCTACTGTTTGTACTATTTTGAAATCACAATGGGGGCGTCGTGGGTGTAGTGTCAGTGGTACAATCGTAAGAATATCGGACAAAAATTGCCTCGTCGTAAATGGCTCTGCCTCTTTATGTGCTGAGTTCAAATCCCGTGGAGATCAACTTCAGTTTTCCTCCTTCTGGGCAAAATAAATGGTATACAAGTCAAATATTGGTAATCCTTTTTACCAAACTGCTGGCTTTTTAGCCTAGTTCTTTCACTCATTAAACTGCAGCCTTTAAGAATTCTAGTCGAATGAACCAACCCCACTATTTAATATTTTAAAGACAGGTACTTATTCTATCAGTCTTCTTTGCCGAACTGCTAAGTGAAAGGAACATAAATACACTAATACCTTTGTCAAAC
>NC_068992.1:56531137-56534181 GCF_001194135.2 Octopus bimaculoides
GAGGAGGGTATTAGTTTTAACCAAACCCAAGAGGATACAGGTAATATCGAGTAAGTGCTGTATACCGACTAGTTTGCCCCAGTCGTTGTATGAACAGGATTGGGGATTATAAGTCGTGTATTAGCGTGTGTATATGTAAATATATAAAAATAAAAAGATAAAGAGAGCAATGGTAAGGTTGGAGAAGTATTTTATGGATAGAGTCTTACAGCTGTTTCTGGGAAGATGTACGATAGGCTTGTTTCAGTTTCCGTCTTCCAAATGCACGGGGCATTGAGTGAAATTTGATCGCTGGAAACTACATGGAAGCTCATTTTTCTCTGGTACTGCTAGTATTCTTGGCTATCTAGTTTATCATTACCAACTAGGTTCGCCACACTTTTCGGTATCTTTAGCAACGTCCATTTTGATGCAAGAATTTGAGGCAGGCTTCCGAGTCTTCATTTCTTCATTCTTTTAGTTTGTTATATATAACTGTTTATTACATAACATTAAAAACTTTTTATAAATATATCGATAACATCTTTGAAAACCAAGAATAAGCGGTGTGGGGTCTAGGAAGAAAAATAAGGTGCAGACAATGATAAAAGATTTCCAATTTTCAAATTGTCATTTCCTCCAGTGCTCTCGAGCATTTTGGGCCACAAGCTGACTCCACTGGCTTCTGTTGGCAGTGGTTCTTTGCATTCGGTTTGTAATATCAGACTCCCTTACATCGGTTATGAATGCTCTGCGCCGTATAATCATCATTCTTCTTCTCTGTCTTTTTCCCCTCCGGCAGTATCCATTTGAAAGCTTTTTGCTTCTGTTTTCAAGAATGTCGTTGTTCTGGTGGCTGGAGTGCGTCAAATGTGGAATTCAGTAATTCCTTCACGTCAAGGATTACTAAGGAACATTGAAGCGAATATTTAAATACCTGCGCTGTTGCTACTTTTTTGTGACTGTTTAACCCTGGACCAATTATACACCATAACTCTGATCAACGAAGTTTTGTCATCCATTCGTCATTTCGGAATATCACAAACTACATTATCCAGGGTACTACTCCGCTATTTTTTTTCAGAAAGGGTGTTATGTAATTTGAGTGATATCTGGTTGCTATTTCTAGCAAAGCCATCAACAAAATAGAGCAGATATAGACAATATTTGTCGTGAAGCGAGTCGCATGTAGCAAGCATCATCATCATCATCAAGCAACCTATTTCACATAACTAAAAGATCATCTGATTCCGTCCAGGTCACTGACCTGGTTCGACTATATATACTCCACCAGTTCCAAATACATTTCCTTAACATCAAAGAGGCCTCTACAGGGATGACGCCTTGCTAGTTACCGAAAGCATAAATAAATCCTCCTTGGAAAAAACTAGAAAGGATCTGCATAAATTCTTCTCTAACCTAAATCTGTCTCTCACGTCTGTTTTCATTCCTCCACTTCACTCTGTATTTTATACCTTCTCTATAATAGCTATTGCTTAAACGTTTCCTCGCATCGTCTCTGATGAAGGGATATATAAGATATCCCTGAAACTGCTGTAAGACCTCTTTATACATGTTCTGAAAACTATTCACAGCCTTGGATTATTTTATCTCATTCTGTTAATTTTTATATATATACATGCTAATACACGACCTACGTTGGACTCCACATTTGTATCATTATCGAACCTGGAGCTTAACTATAGTTTGTCCGTAGCATTTACTCAGCCTCACCTAACACTTTTGGGTCTTCTTGACACCAATACCTCTCATACCCTCAATATATATATACATACATACATACATGCATACGTACGTCATACATATACACATCCACACCCGAAAATGCATGTATATGTGTGTGTATGTGTATATATATATGTGCGTGTGCATATATATGTATATATATATATATGCGTATGTATATATACGTGCATATGTATTTGTATATATATGTGTGTGTGTATATATATATGTGTGTATATATGCATGTGTGTGTGTGTGTGTGTGTGTTTGTATAGGCATTATTAACCTTAAGCTGTGTGCTTCATACATTGTATATAAATGGAGTTTCATTTTTTGTCTTTTTACGGTCTTTTTCTTTGTATTCCAATCGATTTAGCAGAAAAGAAATCGGTAGATAGAATAAATCATAATAATTGTTATTCCTCCAGGTTCGATCTATACCTGGAACCTTCTACGACTGCACCATTGTTCACTCCACCCCTTCAACGAAACAATTATTTAATTACTTTCTAATTCCGTTTTCATTTATCTATTTTTCCATCTTAATCGTATTATAAATCTTACCTGTAATCCAACGTCACAGAGTTGTCGCAAAATACTTTTAGAAATATAAATACAATGAAGCCATCTTCTTTTAGACCAATACTTTCTGTGATTTTAATCGAGAATAGAACGATTCCTCAGGAATAGAATGATTGTCAGAATGATTGTCAGAATGATTCCTCATGAGATATTTATTGCTGTTGTTGTTGTTTGTTCCTTCTCGAGCCATGTCTGGTACATAAATGGCCGGTTTCATTGGCGTATGGGTTCCTCAGGTGAGCTGCTAGATGCTGGAGGAAAGAGTGAAAGTTGTCGCGAAAGAGTCAGCAGAAGTTCGCCATTACCTTCTGTCGGAGCCACGTGGAGCTTAGATATTTCGCTCATAAACACACTGAAATTCGAACCCGCGATCCCTCGACCGCGAGTCCGCTACTCTAACCATTAGGTCATGTGCCTCCACCATGCGCTATTTAGAAATGTTTATTTTATGGTTTGTTTGTTTAAGCATTTGTTTGTAGTTATTTTGTATTTGTTTTTAATTTTGTCGTCTCTTGGGAGGGTCATCACACTAATGATGAACACACGCTTTTCAACACACGAATTCATGTCAAGAATTTCGCAAACCAAATACAAATACGATATATCTTTTATCTCTTATCTTTTACGTATTTTTTTCAGTCATTAGATTACGACCTTGCTGGGGCACCACCTTGAAGAATTTTAGTTGCACGAATTGACCCCAGTTCTTATATTTTTGAAAGCCTGGTACTTATTCT
>NC_068992.1:56534242-56535444 GCF_001194135.2 Octopus bimaculoides
AGAGAGAGAGAGAGAGAGAGAGAGAGAGAGAGAGAGAGAGAGAGAGAGATACAGTATCTATCCTATCTATGAATTCAGTGAGGCGACTTGCCCGGACCAATGTTACTCTTTCACGCCAGATGTCCCGATCTTTCATATCAGTTTTCATATCTTCAACTTGATTTTGCTACGAGTTGATTGATATATGTTCCTGGTCTGCCGTAACCGCATGTCTCACTGTGGTTTCTAGAGGAGGAAATTGCTGGATACTTTATCATTGCTGGAGAAGCAATGTCCTGCTTAACCTGGTTTTCTTTCACGAAATACTGAGGAAACGGTCGGAAAGCTTGCCAAAAGTACTCACTGCTTTGTAGAGTGTTGTTGCCAAAAACGATTGAGAACTGCACGAAACATTCTTCTGTATGTACCCTCAAGCTGTTTCTGAAGTGTCTTGTTCAGATTAAAATGAGACAGGGGAGAAAAGAAAGCGTGACAGATAGATAGATAGATAGATAGATAGATATATAAGAGACAGAGAGAATGAGAGAGAAAAAGAGAGAGAGGTAGAATTGTTCACGAAACTGGATTGGTTCATTATTTATAGACACCCAAAATGATAAAAGGTACACATGACTTTAGACGAATTTGAACTCAGATCGTAGAGATCCGGAAAAATGCCGCAGGGCATACTGTTTGTTGCTCATTTCCACTTCTTATAATAGGAGACTGAAATATGGGAAGAGGAAAGAAATGTTTCCCCACCAGTTGTGTGTTTATGTCAGGTATCGGATATTATTGATTATTTATGGCTATAAAATAAAGGGAGATTTCGTGGGAGGGTGTTGGCGAATATATCGACCGACATTGCATCATGAATGTATAGACAGTATTTTCAATGTCTGTACGGCTGCATGAAGAAGACAGGGCGATTTTCTATTGCTACACTATTGTAGACAATTATACCGTTCTATTGTTATAGAACATGTATGAAGACAGGCATAAAATGGACTTGTTAGAAATTAATTTTCTCAGCTATTGAATTCTCCTTCAGAGTGAAATTAATTTATTATTGTGTCTTCTTGTGTTAGTTTCAATTATTAATCTAACTGTTGCCAGGCAAGGGCACCAGCTTCAAGCCACAGCATTTGATTTTTCAGACTCCTATATAGTTTATTGATCTCACTTTACCAAATAAATAAATAAATAAATATATAAATAAATAT
>NC_068992.1:56537261-56537753 GCF_001194135.2 Octopus bimaculoides
TATATGTGTGTGTGTGTGTGTGTGTGTGTGTGTGTATATATTCTCCACCACACCATTCTCAGCCTACTGGCAAATACACTGAGAGTATAGGTGGCTGATAATGTTTGCTCTATATTCGAATATATGTATCTGATGTGACTCTCCCGTCGAAGACGACATATGAGCGTTCAGATTTGCCGAACGACCTGCACAAATATTCATCAAATATTCATGTCATTCTTTCCATCAAATCGACGTTGTTTGAAAAGATGCACTGTGTGCCACGCGTCAGGTGTCGAAGTGACAGTCGCAGAGCAACGCGCAAAAACACAAGGAACTGCTAGGTCTAGGAATTGAAATCACGATCGCTAAATCGTGAGTAGAATACCCTATCCACTAGGGCATGCACCCTCCCTACATATATATGATACGTCTCTACTAGTGGTTGAACGGGATATTAGGCATTACTTGTGTACACACACACACACACACACACACACACACACACACACA
>NC_068992.1:56538103-56541431 GCF_001194135.2 Octopus bimaculoides
TATATATATATACATAGCGTATATATTTATATATGTATATATAAATATGATATATGTATATATGATATATATACATCATATACATATTATATATATATATATGTATATATATAGTATATATATATATATATATATATATATCACATACACACACACATACACACGCATACGCACACACGTATAAGTTATGCCTTATACCTCTTTCAACTAGTAATAGAAACGGATTAATTAAATATATCATTTCATATAAAAGCCAAATGTTAATGTAATATATTTTTATGTAGAAGTATGCATTTTGAGTGCTACAGATTCTCTTAATAAGTATTAAGAAGGAAGAATATAATTTCTTTACCTAAATGAAAATACTACTATGCACTATATATAATTATTTTGATATATCTTTCATCCTGAGGATCTTACGTGACATATAGACTTTAGTGTCATAGAACAGCATCAGAAATATCTAAATAACATATATTTCATCATTCTACTATCTACATATAAAGATTTTTTAAAATTATAATATTGCCAGCAAAAGCAATTATATTTATCTAACTCGAATATATTAAAAATAATAAGTTAAAATATCGAAATTAATTTTTCTTTCAAATGCAGACAAGATATGTATGTGCATGATATAAGAGGCTTTGAACGTTCTTGAAACTCAGAAAAAGCAAACATGAAATATTTCTCCGTTTGCCATTTACTTTAATAGTTTACAAAGAGTCTTCAGTTTTGCTTATCGTTGAGAAACGATCACGCACCAGCGCTGAGCAAGCACAATCTTTGCTAGTACCATCTATGGTATCTAATTTCAATATATATATATTTTGAATTATTACCACACTTTTGGTTTTTGTAGTGGAAATTTTTATCAAGGGTGTATGTTGTTCTCCCACGTATATATGTATGCACGTTAGTGCATCCATATGGTTATATGTATTTATGTGTGTACGACTGTGTGTGTGTAAATATATGTATATATATATATATATATATATATATATATATATATATATATATACATAAATGTTTACTTTTATGCTGAGTTATAATGACAATTTTACATTAATCCGAGGGATTACTCAATACTTTTTGTAGAGTACATATTTATTACACTTTAGCAGGAATAATATAATAGTATTGACAGTAACTTTGAAGTTTCTTCCCGTTTAGCCTTCATGCGAAGAAATTATGATAAAATAGCCACTAAGGGAGATAAATCTAATGAGATTGATTTTAGCTTTCTTTGACACGAATTATTTAAATATACAGCGGCATTTATTTAAGAATAAGTGCATCGTGGAAATGTGTTTTATCGTCGTTCACGTACTTAAAAACTGTTGTCATTTCTCCTTATTTGTATGGTACCTGTATAGCTTGGTCCATGATACAATCCCTTTAGATCTCAAATCATTTGCTAAACTTCGAATAATTGAAATTGAAATGGTAAATTCCATATTAATTTCCCCATAGTAAAATAACGGTGAAGCCTCTACAGGACCGCTTGATCAATTAGAAGTAGGAGATAAATTTCCTTTGAATTCACAACTCTTCCCCGAAAAAGAAAGGGAAGTTCACATCAGATACATTGGCCTGAATGGCTGTTAACCATAAGTCTGCTAGGTTATGGCTGACCTGGGGACAAACAACAACAACAACAACAAAAACACCACGGACAAGAAAATGTTATTAATGTGTATTATCAGATAAAGAATTTTTGTTTTTCTTTTTAGAGAGATGAACCTGGGAGAATCGTTAGAGAGTCATAGAAAAACGCGTCTAGTGGAGTTAAAATTCTTCCGGGATCAACATTGCCATTCATCCTTCCGGGAAAATAATACTTTGTGATATTTATCCTCGTTCATTGCGTTATGAATTCCAATTCCGCCGAGAACAACTTTGCCTTTTATCGATTTCAGGGTCGATAAAATAAAATGCTTGTCAAGTACTGGAGACGATGATGTCGACTAACATTTCGCCTCAAACCTGGTGGCTTCAATCAGTAATCATTTCCAATGATAGTGTTTAATAAGAGTTGGTTTTAATTTCTAGCAGTTCCACTCACCTCGCTGGCTTCGGCTTTCTTTGGTGTTCAACTTTATATTGGTTTCAAGTCTTGGCACAAGGCCAGCAATTTCGGGGAAAAGATTAAGTCAATTACATCGACTGATGCAATATCAGTTACATCAACTGATATTTATTTTACAGACCCTCGAAAGGATGAAAGGCAAAGTCGACCGTAGCCTTTAAGCATTTTGTCCCGTTAGCTAACGATTCTGCTAGCTTACCATCTTATCTTCAGTGTTTATGTGAAAATATAGATGAAAGAACGTATCCCACTTCCTTTAACTGAATTCTTATTTCCATACGGGTATTTGAACACACGTCATCCAGTTCACCAGATCATTCGACAATTTAACTAAGAAACCGCTGTTAATGACCAGCAGAATGTTACATGCACACGCTAAAGGATATATGGAATATACGATTTTACCTTTCGAACCTGGGAGCCGGGCGCAATTTCGCTTTTCTAAACTCATGAAAAACGCAAAAGCAGGTGACCCCATAGTTTTGTGTCTGTGGCTCAGTAATTGGCAGAGGCATTGTTATTGTTAGTTGTAAACAAAACAACCAAGTAAACTCAGGCCTTTGCGTTCTCCAAGGTTATAGCCAAACGTACTCGCTAAAGCGTACTCGTAGGTTCAATGTTTTCTAAGTATGGTAGACAAAACCATTTGAATTCAGAGAGAAACTTTTTGAAGGGGACTATGCCATTTTAAACCATTTGAGAGCGTGGTGGCTATATAGTGAGTTAAATGTTTAGTGGATGAAACAATTTTGGGCATTTGGGATTATAGTATTTGAGTACATGATACTTTAATCCATTCAACGAAACAATTTAACTGGAAATATAAAACATCAGTGGTAACAACTTGCAGTAAATTATACCAACCTGTTTATACCTACTCAATGCATAATAGACTGAACCATTCCTATAAAATATGTGACCAGGCGCACGTAGCTCCGGTTACATTGCATAATTGGTTCATGTTTAGTAGATTCTTCGATTTGTTATCTCTTGGCTATATACCCTGTCTTTCCAGAGAATACATGTTCTAAAGCAGTAATATTTGAAAGTCGTTATACTAATCTCCAGAGACATCAACAAGACTTACACGATTTGTAGAAAACAAATTACTTTCTTTTTTTATTCTATAGCTAAAATTCTCTTAATCAGCGCATAGATCTTATTTTTTAAATACATAGTTTTTTTCTTTTTATGTTATACGTTTTAAAATCAATTTGTATATATATATATATATAT
>NC_068992.1:56541542-56544082 GCF_001194135.2 Octopus bimaculoides
TGTGTGTGTGTGTGTGTGTGTGTGTGTGTGTGTGTGTGTGTGTATTTTTTTATAGTATCGTATTTGTTTGCACTTGGTAAAACTTCTCTTAATGGCTTCTGTGTGATAATATCAATAATTTACCTTATCATCACATCGAATATTAAATTCTTTAGTCTTAACATCACTTCGTTTCACAACGTTTTTCTTTCTTCCATTTACATTTAACTTGTATATATAAATAGTAATAGTCTTTGTATTTACACAGGAAATGTAAAGTAAAATTGAGATATACTCAGAATGTGATTGGAGATCGACAGTTATGATAGAAAATACGTGGTAACTTGATCTGCTAGAGATAGTAACCAAATCTCCCTGAAATCACAACCTACATATCTAAAAAAATATCTAAAAATCATAAAAAGATAGTCACACTTATTAATGCATTCCAAGATGTATTATGAGCGGAAATATGATGCATGGGATCCACAAACACATGTAACCTTCATATAAGTCTCAGGCACAATGAGCGCGAAATTGCACTGCTTTCAAATTACGGGTACAATTCAGAGGTAGATGGAGAGTAAGAGGGAAACGGTGTAAATTGATGGAAGTTTAGATGTTATTTATAGTTAATCAAACTATTATGTGGCGACGCCCTCCTTACCTGATATTTATCAGCTTTTTTGTTTCGTTGCGTGTTAGAATTCTACCGGGTGAGTTTATTTTTAATCAAAGATTGATAAAATAAATGGTAAAACACCGTTTTATCTTTTATTTTATTCTTATTTCAGTCGTTGGACTGCGGCCATGCAAGAGCATCAACTCGTAGGGTTTACTTGAGAAAATAGATCTCAATTCTTGTTTTTGAAAATTTAGTACTTATTCTATGGGTATCTTTCGCCGAGCGGCAAAGTCACTGGAACGTAAAGAAACCACTATCGGTTTTCAAGTGTTAGGGTGTATGGCAAACACAGACACACACACACACACACACACACACACACACACACACACACACACACACACACACACACACACACACACACACACACACACACACACACACACACACACACACACACTCACACACACTGCAACACACACACACACATACACACATAAACAACGGGTTTCTATACAGATTCCGTCTAAAAAAAATTCACTTACAAACAATTTGGTTTGTTCGATGCTAGAATATAGGACAGTCACCCAATGTACTGCGCAGCGGGACTGAACCTGAAGCGACTTGTTTGCAAAGTTTGCTTCTTTATCACACAGTAATGTCTGCGTCTATAATCATATCACTCAGGTATTTTTTTTACTAGAAACGATACTTCGCACAGGTGATACGCAATATGTTTTACACCTTGTCTATCAACGACTCAATCTCCCCCAGAACATATCATCCACAGCACTCGGCTTCTGGGTCTAATTTGGTAAGTTTCACTGTAAACACATCATCTGTTATTGTATTCAATTTGTTTCGAAGATCTTTCTACGATATTCCTATATTTTCTTCTTCTTTAGCTACATCTAATTCTAACAAAAGAATCCTTCATTCTTTTATCTTGTTACATGTCAATACGCATTAACTTTCATTTACCTTTTGTCGTAATACACCTCAAGTAATCGCAAGTATCTCTATTAATCGCTTGTGTTTCTCAACTGCTTTCTGCTTTTTTTTTCTTTTTACATCAGGTTATATTTACACAATTTGCAATTCAAGTTACCACGAATTTATATGACAGGTTGATAAAGTTACCATGTATAGTGATTACGTATATGCTTTACGAGAAATGCTAGTTCCTGGCCCGGCAACAAGTTGCAGATGTTAAGCTTCAGTCTTAAAACGAGAACAAGAAAAGTAAGAAGAAAGATACATATGTTGCGTAGTTAAGAGGTTGGCTTCCTCAAGTATTTGCTCCCTGATACAACTCCAATACCTTTTAATCTTTTACATGCTTTATCATTGGACTGTGGCCATGCTGGTGCACCACATTTCATGCGTTTTAGTCGACCACAAGAACCCTAGAACACACACACATGTCTTTTACATCTCTCAGTCATTTGACTGCAGCCATGCTAGGCACTGCTTTGAAGGGATTTTAGTCGAACAAATCGACCACGGGACTTAGTTTTTGCAAAGCCAGGTAGTTATTTGCCGAACAGCTAGGTCATGGGACTTTAAACACGCCAACACCGGTTGTCAAGCGGTGGAAGGGCAAAAACAGAGGTATAAAGGCACAGACACACAGACTCAAACACACACACAAGCACGCCTGCACACACACAGACACATATACGACGGGTTTCTTTCATTTTCCGTCTACCAAAACACTGACAAGGATTTAGTCGGCCCCAGGCCATAGTAGAAGACAATTGCCAAAAGTGTCACGCATTGGGACTGAACTTGGAACCATGTGGTTGGAAATCAAGTTTCTTACCACACACCCACACCTGCGCCTATAACACAGCCACGCTTATATTAAAATTTGGGTACTTATCTATCGATTAATATTGAACTATGCAATATGATATCCTATTACAGTCGATTTACA
>NC_068992.1:56545691-56546576 GCF_001194135.2 Octopus bimaculoides
CTATGCATAGATATGTTCATTTTACATCTTTTTCTGAGAATATATATATATATATATATATCATTCACTTTCTAAGTATTTTCTCATTCCTTTCTGTTGAAGAACGTAAGAATCCTTTTCATTTTCCCGAGCGTCAAACTACAACACATGCTTGTTGTTCATATACCTGTCTTCGTCTTTTGTTTTTCTATAAATTTCAATTATATGTATCTTTATACAAGAGAAATATTCGTCTCATCCAAGAATGCCACATTTTGCTGGCAAATAGTCTTTACTTTAAAGTACTATTACTGAGAGATTTAGAAATAGTAATGTTTCTATTTATTAGATCAGTAACTGTGTGTCACTTGGAAAAATTATATATTTTCAAACGAGATTTCAGCAGCGCCGTCCAGTCGAAGATCTACTCTGTTCTGAGAAAGTGCAATAATCCAGAAACTAGTGCTGGATGGAAGTGCTGAAGTCCCTTGGTTTACTTCTTCTAATTTACTAAATGCATTCTAAGTGTTTTTTTATACCGTTGTATTACGACAGAATAGGAATATATATATATGTATGTAGAAATAATTGAGATTTAGTCGAATTAGATACTCAAGCTGAAGTACCAAGTCAGTCCGATATTATCCGCACAGCCCGAAGTAAGATGGCACTGCATTTAAATTAATGTAATGATTGCATTGTTCAATTAAATGGAGACGCTTGAAACGGTTGTACTGCATCACCACTTGATATACTGTTGCTTATTTTGATTTTATTCAGCTTACTTTGGACTGCATGTGTATGTATATACATATACATACATACACACATATACATGCACACACACATATACATACATACATATATATATATATATATATATATATATATATATATATATATATA
>NC_068992.1:56548724-56552595 GCF_001194135.2 Octopus bimaculoides
ATATATATATATATATATATATATATATATATAACACAAACACACGTTATATATATTAGCTTGTACTACATTAAGCGCATACGCAAATATATATTCAAATATATACTATACTGTATTGCATATTGAAAAGATCATTTGCTTTTTGTAAGGACTGGTGGTTATTTAGAGTAATGCACGGGTTCTGATTCCAAATTTGTTCCTATAATATGTCTCACGTAAAAGCTTTTTAGAAACGTATTTTTAAATGCGAATATATTGCATATAAAACGAAGATATTAGTTGAAGTGAATTTGCAAGTATAAGCCATAATAGCTAGTATAGTTATTATTTCTTAATGGAATGTCGAGATTTTTTTTCCACAACGCATAATTTGTCATATTTATTTATATCTTTATCAGAGCATGTGTATCTTTGTAGTTTCGGGTTCTATTTCACTACATGGAACCTTGGGTTACTGTTTTCTACTCTAGTTCCAGGTTAACCTATGCGTTGAGTGGATTTGGTAGACAAGCGCTGTGAAAACTCGTCGTGTATGCGTGTCTATCTATCTATCTATCTATCTATCTATCTATCTATCTATCTATCTATCTATCTATCTATCTATCTATCTATCTATCTATCTATCATGCAGCCATCATATGTCATGTGTTTCATGCTAATTCAACGTTGGATTATGCATAGTTATTAAGAAGACTTTGTTTTCAAAGTTGACTCAGTATATGCATTGCTTATGTAATAGCATTCTCTTCTTGGAGAACTAAACACATTTACTTTTCCTTTGTTGATGTCTTATTGGGCACCAACAACCGTCTGCGACTATATTTCTATTCTTCGGCCTGTATTAACTGTTTTCCTTCGTCTTCTTTTTATGTTTTGCTACTAAATGTCTTTTCCCTCTTTACTAACAACTCTCAAAATGTGTATGTGATATAAATAGCAGTGGGAGACATGTGCTTTGATATTCATGTTACACTTTAACCACTGCAAGCAAAAGCTTTACAATTCTTCTTAGTTTTTAGATTTATTGTCGCCCTTTACATTTGCCGCAATTTCTGTGACTCATGCTCAGAAACTTTCTCAACAGCTTAAGTACCCAGATAACCAATCTTTTATTAATCTCATTTTATTAGGCCCATCAACGCTTCCATTTGTCTTGACTTAAAGCAGAACATTTCCCTGTAGGTTTTTGAAAGTGTTTCTGTGCTAAAAGTATTGTGAAATTGATTCACCAACATTAATCAGATGAATTCTGTAAATAAGATATTTTCTAGATTCAAAGAGATGATGATTAATTCGTACCTTTAATGATCGTATTCTGTTCTTTCTGCTCGTTTCTTTCTGTCGCACAGGTATCATTTATCCCGTTTTTCTTATAAATACACACGGAATACAAAAAATACACACACACAAAATACAATCAAACAACAAAGACATTTGGTGAAATTGAAATAACCAATAATATAATCATTTCCAAATATCGTCATTTGTGTTCGAATATTTTAATGGTTTCGCAACTTCGATCTAGAGGTACAGAATATTCAATCGAAACAAGTAAACAGATTTCTTTTCCTCATCACATCATGCTTTAAAATGACTTTTGAATCTTCACCGATTCATAATAATATTTCATTACCATAACATCACAAAAATAGATAGTGTTCGGATCGTTAGAGCGTCGGAACAGATTGCTTTGCGGTACTTGTTCCGAAATTTTACGATCTGAGTATAACACCCTACTTAAACTTTCACCCTTTCGGGTCTGAAAAATAGGATACCAGTCATTGATGGTGCCGACTAATTCTCTCCCTCAAAGTTGCTCACTTTGTGCTTAAACTGGAAACCGTTAACATCGTGTTATTAAACGATATTGTCTTGCAACGGGTCTTTTCTCTACAGCTTTGTCAATGCAAAGTAAACATTATTCACAGGACTATTGTCGGAGCCAAACAGTACTTCTGAGGGCTTCAGGGGCTCTATTACACGCATTAAATCAAATAACTCAGTGTGGATGATAAGTGTTGGTTCTATTGTATTAACAAGCTGCGTATAAGTTTCAAAGTCAGTGTTTTCGTCCGACGCGCAGCTTTCCGATTCATGAACCACATCGAACTTATTAAATGACAAACAGGAAATACAACACAGTGAGGTACAGGTTGTTTTTTTTTTGGGGGGGGGTCAAGGGAAAAGGTTTTTCTAATGCATCTCCTATTTAGTTCTGGGAGCTCTGTCCACAAATATCTGGCGCGCAAAAGCTCATTCTTTATTATATACTTTTGGTTCATAGCCTCAAATTGGAAAGACACAGTAAAAAAGTTATAGTTTTATTAATCGCTCAATTTCACTCCCTAATACCTGACATTGCGGCTTTTACAAATACTCTAACAATTTCCCATTGCTTTGCTATTGCAGAAGACATTAGGTTTACGCTTGCATTCCCCCCTCTTACTACCATCAGCCTTATGAAATTATAAATTTAACTTGATAATGTTAAACTACCTACAAATACATTATCAAACTTTCTCTGGACCTGGATATCTGCAAATAAAATAATTTATGCTGAAAAAATATGGAAGTATAAAGAGTCATTTATATTAGTTTTGTCTACCAATAAGATTGAGAAATGAATTTCACTGAGATATATTTCAAATTGCTTTCCCACTTCATAACCTTTTAAATTCTACAAGTTCTTCTATTTAAGCTGTAGGTTATCTGTATAAAAATTTTTCTCAGACAATAAAACTTGTCAACTGATAATTTCTCTATTTTAAGAGCCGACACCAAATAATTACTTTCCTTAATGGCGTTAATTCTGGAAAATGTATTCTCGTACTTGCACTGCATGGTATCTAAGTGGTATTGCTATCCATTTTTATTATCAATCTATTTAGGTGGTGAGATGGCAAAATCGTTAGCACGCAAGGCAAAATGCTTTTACGTTCGTTTTCTGACTTAAAGTTCCTACGAGGTCGACCTCACTTTTCTATTTTTCCTTTTCGTAGTTGATAAAGTATGTTCCAGTTGAACAGTGGCGGCGATGTAATCGACTTCCTCCCTTTTCCGAACCTGCTGGTTTTGTGCCAAAAGCTTGAAACCATTATTAATCTATTACTACCTTCTAACACATGTATTCAACTTAGAATTGCTTAAATTAGAATTGGTTAAATTCAACTTAGAATTGCTTAAATTAGAAGCAGTTAGTGGTTGATAACGAAGCAGCTAAAGCCTCTAGGCTTAGTAGTAAATTAATTTATTTTACAACATAAATAAAAAAAATACTTGCAGGAAGAAATTCAGTTTTTAGTGATAGAATAGTGTCAGAGCAAGAAACAGCACAGTTGGTAATTTTCCTCAAGTGTCAAAAATGTGGAATTTTGAATTTCAAGTCTGTAGTGTTTAGCGATAACATTTGGTTTAACAGACAAAAAAAGAGGGTGCCATATTAACAAGCAGTTCCCCAACAATGATCTCCAAATCACATTAGTTTTGCAGAAAACAGGTATTATATACAAACACAAGCATGCACATATTTATATAATTATGTATATGTATGTATATATATGTATTCTTTTATTCTTCTACTTGTTTTAGTCATTTGACTGCAGCCATACTGGAGCACCGCCTTGGGTCGGAGCAATCGACCCCAGGACTTATTCTTTGTAAGCCTAGTACTTATTCTATCTGTCTCTGTTGCCGAACCGCTAAGTTACGGGGACGTAAACACACCAACATCAGTTGTCAAGCGATGGTGGGCGACAAACACAGACACGCAGACGCATATATATATATATACAACAGGCTTCTTTCAGTTTCCGTCTTCAAATCCACTCACAACGATTTGGTTGGCCCGAGGCTACTGAAGAAGCTACCTGCC
>NC_068992.1:56552728-56554685 GCF_001194135.2 Octopus bimaculoides
ATATATATATATATATATATATATATATACATGCATACACATATGTATATATATATATTTGTATGTGTATATATGTGTGTGTGTGTGTGTGTATGTATGCAAAGTATATGTACCTATATAAATACAAATGCATAGACACACACACACACACACACACACACACACACACACATATACACACACACACACACACGCACATTTTAAACTTAACTTTAGTTTCACTACAAAAACAAAATCTAGATTTTAGGTATGTAGTGCTCAAAAATCAATTGTCTGTATCTTTTACTTCTCATAAGGTGTCATTATTTTCCAGCAACTAATATTTGTAAATACATTTTTATTGTATGCAATAAGTTAGCCGTATCACAACACAGCGTACTATTTTCCTTTTATATCCTGTATGATGTTGCTGCCAATTTATATTCTCTTCAATATTTAAAGATTAACACTTCTTGATACCTTCCTCTCAAAATAAAATTTAAAGATTTATTGTAAGTATTAAGTGTTGAAAGCAATGAAGTCGTATAAGTATACTGCTGTTCAAAATATTGGATAAGAAAAAAATTAATAGCTTTTATAAGTAATCTATAGTATTTTTTGTGGAGAAAAGCATTCTTCAAAGACCAGTTAATGTTTAAGTGAATTTTTTTAATATTTATCTCACTGTTTGTTATATATGATTTCTTGCAGCGAAATATTGTCATACAGTTTCTCTTTCGTAACAAACTTAATAATAATAATAATTGTTTCTGAATAAGACAGAAGGTCCCAATTGTTTTTGTTTTGGAGAGTATGGTGGTGAAAGGTGTTGTGGTGGGCAACAGTCATTTATATCAGTATATCGACCCGAATACATAACTGGTGTTTTATCGGCCTCGAACCTATAAAAATCAAATTTAACCTATGCAGAAAGTACGGAAACGGAGATGAAAGTATCAACCATCTTTTATATGCGTGCAGGAAGCCAGCACGCAACTGGTACATATTTTATTGACCACGAAAGTCAACCTCGGCGGAATTAGAACTCAGAAGATAAAGACGAACGAAATATCGTTAAGTATTTTTTCCTGTTTGCTAACTATTCTGCCAGCTATTCTGCATTGTTGGATTTCGCATTATAATAAATTCTCTAGGAACTGGTGTTCTGGAAGACAAGCAAGTCCTACGAAATCATTAGCGACAGTTCTAAGGTAAGATCCCGCTGAAGTCGAACTTTGCCAGTCATTCTTTCGAAGTCTTTCAAATGGATACCAGTGAAGCCCAGAGGGTGATGTGAGAGACTTTCTCCTACTCTCTTTTGCTGGATTTGTTCCAAAGTTAGAAAGACGTATGTAATACCACACACACACACACACACATATATATATATGCATATGCATATATGCACACACATATACACACACACGCACGCACTCACGCACGCACACTCTCTCATACACACAAACACACACGCACACACACACACACACACACACACACACACACACACACACACACACACACACACACACACACACACACACACACACATATATGACTGTTGCACGATTCTGCTGTCATCAATAATATTTAGGTCTACTTCTTTAACAAAGAACGTTCCTTAATTAGTAATATTTATATATGATGAAGGCGTCAATATTTATTTTGTATCACAAATATAGCTATTTTGAATCTAAACTGAAAATTAAAAGCGCTTAGCATAATTACTTCAGTAGCAATTCTAAATATATACTTTAGATAAATAGAGTAATTAAATTGATGTCAAATTTTTGATTTATATGTTTATATGTGAATATGATTAATGCAGGTGCCACAGTGTTATGGGTGCGCGCGCATGTATAAGCATAACGAGCACACACACCGCACACATATACGTACACATACATGCACACATACATACATATGTATATATAGTATACATATATATATTATTCATATATATATATATATATATATA
>NC_068992.1:56555371-56563007 GCF_001194135.2 Octopus bimaculoides
ATATATATATTTATATATATATAAGCTCAGCATTTTTAGGTCATTTGGTTATATTTATAAACATTATATGTAGTGTTAGACAGTTTAAGTATGAAATTGATGGATGGGCGTTTGGCCAATCGGATGTGCAAAGAGCCGTGTAAGCGTTAATTTGTGGGTTCAATTCTTCCTAATGTTAGCTCATCATTTTCAGGCATTTGTTTGTATTTAAAAATCGTCGCTTCAAATGGGTGAATAAATATTATTATGATACATTATTATAGTTTTTATTATAATATGTAGCTTTCCATAGTAGCTTTCTCTCCGTAACTTACAAAGCGTTTCGGATTTGTTTATAAATATTATTTATTTATGTATGTGTTATATGTGTGTATATATGTATATATATATATACATATATACACTCACACACATGTATATAGATGGCTGCGTGGTTAAAGAGCTCGCAGTTTCGTGTTGTTTCATGTGAGTGTGCGTATTTTTATCTATGTTTGTATATATATGTATATATAGTATACATATATATATATTATTCATATTATCACGGTGGTGCACCAGCATGACCGCAGCCACTTGGCTGAAACACATAAATAAATAAATAAATATGTTTGTATATATATTATTTAAAAGAAAGGTGGTTTTCTTCTGTTGGTTGTGTTTCCTTGCATTCGGTACTAAAAATGTGTTTATTTTGAGAAGTCCAGTGTGTGGCATTATTATTCTGTAGTAATGCCTCTTATATAAATATATTTAAATATATATATATGCGTTGGGTGTATGTATCTATTCATGAATGTTAATGTCCATGGTTAACAATGGCATCAGCTTCATGGATGCTGTGATTTCCGTGTTGTACACCGAGTGACAGTAAGTAAGAGACTTGATAAAATGTATGATTGTAGGAGTCTACAGAGGATACAAAAATGGATTACGTGGGAAGAGTGACATTATGACAAAGAGATAGAGAATGAGAGTGACATAGTGGGGGACAAAAGCTGTTATTGAGAGAATGGGACAAAGCAAAGGAAGGATTGGGGGAGGAGAGAGAGACAGAGACAGACAGACAGACTAAGACAGGGAGAGAGAAGCAGAGAAAGAAAGAAACAGAGAGTAGCAGAGAGGCAGATAGATAGAAAGAATGACACAGGGAGAGAGAGAGAAAAAAGCGAGACAGAAAATCAGAGAGACAGATAAACCGAATGAGACAGGGAGAGAAAAAGAAAGTGAGAGGGAGAGAGTGAGAAGCAGGGAGACAGCTAGATAGACAGAATGAGACAGGGAGAGAGAGAGAGAAAGAGAGAGAAAGAGAGAGAAGCAGAGAGACAATTAAATAGATAGAATCAGACATGGAGAAAGAAGGAGAGAGAGAGAGAGAGAGAGAGAAGCAGAGAGACAATTAAATAGATAGAATCAGACATGGAGAAAGAAGGAGAGAGAGAGAGAGAGAGAGAGGTGGGAAAGAGAGACAAACAATGAGACAGATAGACAGAATGAAACAGAGAGAGAGAGAGAGAGCGCGAGAAAGAGAGAGAGAGGCAGAGGGACATAGACGGAATGAGACAGGGAGAGAGAGTGTAAAAGATGGAGAAGAATGAACTAAGAATATTTTTGTTTTCCAAATCATAACGACACATGCACGAGGGGTCAGAGGCATTTAGTGTGTTAGTATAATTGCTCGCGTGCCTTTCTCTGAGTGTGTGTTTGTGAGAGAAAGAGAGAGAGTGAGAGAGAGAAAGAGTGAGAATGAGAGAGAAATAAGGGGAGTAAGAAAGACTGATTCAGTTAACTCCGATAGAAATACAGCAAGCATAGTATCGTAATAAAATTTATGACCAACGAAACAGGTGCAATATCACGTGGACATGAACCACGCTAAAAGTACAAGATGTAATTTAGTCTCATTGTTAGCCATGTTCTATAATGATCCAATAATTGATAAAATGATTAAAAAAAAAATTACATTTATATTTTCGTTTTGCAAGATTCTTAATGTGAACTCGTGTGTTGAAACAGATATTGTTGTATTTGGGGTTAGTCATGTTGCCAGTTTAGCCGATAAAAACACACGCACTATATATTTGGTGTTAAAGGTTGTGTCACCTCTGTCTAAGTTCTAAAAAATAGTCACTTGTACAGATTTTATTTGTTACCCAACACATAGTTGCAAAACATTACTATTCACCATCTGCAGTTATTGTCCATCTAAACAAGCGACATTTATCAAAGAGTTGGAAAACGTGATTTACGGAATTTCGAACATCTAATCTGATGGAAGAGATTGAATTTATTGACCATTTATTAATTTATTGTATTCGGAGACACAATTTCAAATAGTATTATAAAAATCAATTAAGATTGACAGTTTAGAAACCGCTTTTAAAAGATTATTTATCTGAATAAACAACTATTCTGTAATTTTATTTTTTCAAGTCATAAATAATAAATGATAATCCCTCGAAAACTTGATGGCAGTTTATTAACATTGATAATTTTCTAGATTGTTAAGCTCACCTGTAAACTGTATATTTAGATAACATTTCGATTAGTTGTGTCCCACTTGTTTTATTTTTGCATATATACATGCGTCTGGCTTAGATTCATAACACAGAACGTATATTTTCATGGGTGAAGTGTAGTGTCGTCCTTATTTACCTAACTATCTTTACAATTTGAAAATATTTGAATTTACTCCTCAATAGTTTCTGATTTAAGCAGAAAGCCAACCATTTTGAGGGAAAGCTATTAGTCGATACTATCAACAACAATACTAGGATGTTATTTTATTTCATCGACATCGTAAGAATGAAAAGCAGACTTGACATCAGCAGTATTTAAACTTTAAACTCTGAAAGTTAAGAACCAGGACAAATAACGTAAGACCTTTCCCCAACGCTCTAAAGTTTCTGATCGATCGGCGCCTTATACTTCTTAAAAATGGCTGCTATATTATGATGACGTTAGCACTGATTTACACTTTTTTGTGCGTGTGACAATAGTAAGCGGAACACATCTTTTGAAGTTTAATTGCAAAACTTTTATGTATAATAGAAACATTCAACAACAGTATTTTTTTATTTCATTTAGTACACAAAATTATATTTCTGTATAATTCCTACGATATATTTGTTTCTCCCCTACGAAATGTAAGGATCGGTCCATTCTTTATTGTAGCATATTCACAAATCATACAGATATTATAATCTTACCTCCCCTTGATATGTTTAAATTTGTGGAAGAATCTACACGGCGTGCGACTTCTTTTCAACATATCTCTGCTGAACGAAAATATTTCATCAACTTAATCGATCGAAGTAATTGTCTCGCGGTTCGATATTTCATCGATCCTGAGGAAATGAAAGAAACAGTCGACCCTGATATGATTTGAAATTAAAACAAAGAGGATGATATTAATGTTGCGCACAACAAACATCGAATACAATTGAATAGCTAAAACAAACAGCAGAGCTGAGTTACTTTTCAAATAAAAGGGAAAGCGTTGAAACATCTTTCTTGAAAAACTTTGTAATTAATTCGCAAAAATGTCATTGACAAAAGTGCGCGTGCGAAATAACAAATAAAAGGGGCATTGACTACAAAATGAAAACACATGGCCTGGTGATTGTAGCGTTCAGTTAACGATCATAACGATTTCTAATTTTGGCACAGGTCAGAAATTCAGGCCGGAGTGAAGTCGATTACATTGACCTCAGTTTTCAATTGGTAATTACTTTACGGACGACGAAACGTTGAAAGTCAAAGTTGACCTCGGTGGAATTTGAACACAGAACGTAAAGGCGGACGAAATGCTGCTAAACATTTTGTCTGGTGTGCTAACGATTCTACTAGCTCGCCTCATTTCTATTAAAATATCCAAGCTGGTGCCTGGATATTTTGTTCTTGAGCCAACCTCTTCATTTCTCAGGGATCCAGTTAAATCAGTTGAAAATGAATTCTACTGTCACAACCCGAATGTGTTGCTGGGTCAAAGAATGCGAGAATTGAAAGTGTTTCTACGCCTGCTAATGATTACATAAATACATAAAAGAGGTATAACAATTTATCAAAATAAAGATAATGTATCGTGAAGAATTTTAATAGCATTCTAAATGATGTTGCAGAGGGGTTTAGTTTAAAAATTTAGATACGAATTTAAAATAATTTTAACACTGAAGTTCTAAATTGCAAGTGTGAAAATGTCATAAATATTACAGTTGCAATTTTCGAATTCCTGTTAATTATATCCATATATTACATTAAAATATTATTATTTCCTGGAATCAGAATCCTAATTACCTGACTTCTAAATGAAATATCAAATTTTATATTTCTTCGTTTAAATGATTTTACTCTACAGTTGCTCAACAATAGATTTCATCTCTGATCCTGAAGTTGAGAGCAAAATAATTACATCAGATTAAAGGTTTCTGTTGTAATTAAACACATATATGCTACATTTTTATCACAATTTTCTAGTAATCGCATACAACATGGTAAATCGTATTTTCACCGGCGCTTTGTCAAGGTTGTTCGCTTTAAGACTTGGACAAGCACACTAAGCATTTAACTTCTATATTTGTTAATACTATGATGAAGTCTTGAATATTATCTCTGAATTTGAATTAATATGATAATAATATAGAAGCTAGAAAATATATCTATTCCCACAACCATCGCTGCTTTGCGCATATGTACAGACAGAGACACACACTCGCACACAAAGATATAAACATATACACACAAATGCACGGATACTGAAACACAAATATTTGTACTATTACATGCATATGTATGTACATGTACGGAATAACGTGAATATGTTCATAGATACACGCACGCACACACACTAACATATGTGTGTGTATTTGAATACATAAATAAGTTTTTATATATACATATATATGTACATGTGTGTGGTTTGTGTATGTGCACTCACATTCACACACATACACACGCACACACATGCATTCATACACATTTAAACATGTGTATGTAAATGTGCGAGTACGTGCATATCTCTGCATAATATTCTTTTCATGAGTGCATATCTATGCATATATACACAAAGCCCACGCACACACATACACGCACACACACAGAAGCATACACAGCATCGAACTCTACAATGGCAATGATGTTGATAATTAAGACGATGTTGATTAGGACCATGATGGTGATTACAAGACGAGGTTATTGTTTTAAAATTTTGTATATCTGTGTTGATATAAAAACAGAACACGCTGGGTATAGGCATTGTTCCTAATATGCTTTCCAGCTAAATTATTGATTAACAACAGATTTCACAATTGATTTCTACAAAATGATGATGACGACGATGACGACGATTATGATGTCAACAATAATAATAATAATAATAATTATGACGATGATGATGATGATAATAATAATAATAGTAATGATGGTAATAATTAATAATAATAGTAATGATGGTAATAATAACATCAACAACAGTAATGATAAACAAAAAGATAAAACACAGACCTTTCCAACAAACAAAGCCTGGCTTCCCTTATAGCAAACAATACACGTTTTTATTCATAATACTGATACACAGGCGAGCTATAGAAAAACAATTTAAAATCCAAAAATCAAATTAAGAACAAAATTGAAAGAAGGCCGAAACCTATACCAGATTGTCATTTGTAATTGTAACAGAACCAAATGTAATGGCGAAGGAAGAAAATACGAAAGTAAAAAGTGTTCTTTGAATGCAGGCTATTGTTTTTGACTATAAAGGATATTAAATTCACGAAAGAAGAGAAGTTGGTGTGTTTCGAGGGAAGATGTAGGTTATGATTTCAATGACAAGAGTAGTGTGAGGGAAAGAATGAAAAACATCAAGAATAAAGTACGGGTGAACGAGGATGGCTTGACCAGAGGCATGCTCTGAGGACAATGGATTGAGTGAGACGAAGTAAACAAAATGGTAAAAAACAACTTAATGGCTTCAAATTTTGACACAAGACCAGCAATCTTAGGGATCGACCCATATTGCTTAACTGGTATTTACGGTATCGACCACAAAATAAGGGGATGCAGGAGAGCATCATAAGAGGGATGAGTCTCACGATTTTCATGGGCATTACCTACCATAAGTATGGCTACTTCAGTAGATGTGGGCTCATTAAAACGGCGTAAAACACACACACACACATACACACACGCACACACACACAAAGACACACACACACACGCTTGCACACAAACACACACGCTTGCACACAAACACACGCTTGCACACACACACACACACACACACACACACTCTGTTTTATATATACAGATGACCCAACATATGTTTCTACTGCAGCAACTACACATTGCTCTGTATGCAATTATGCATCCGAGTCGCTGGAATTTAACCAAGGGTCCATCACTTATGACATCTGAGGAGAAACACCTCTAGATTAATGAAGCTGATTGCGCAATTCCTGTTTACTTGTCATCTATTTAGTTTCCTCATATGCTGTATACTTACGTGTGTGCGTATGTGTGTATGTGTTTGTATGTATGTGCGTGTGTGTGCTACCGTGAGTGTTGGTAAGCATGAGAAGTGCATATATGGCAACCGGTGTTAATTTGCTTAGGTGTATGTTACTTAATGGTATGAGAGAAATATATAAAGTAGCAGATTTTAAGTTCCGTGAACCCTTCTAGCTTCTGGCAAGCATAATTGGAATCCGTTGATGGAAACAATTAAAGAATAAAAACATAAAAGAATACAACAGAAGTTTAGCTTTCGATATTGTTTTTGTTTACTGTTAGACTGTTCTTCACCAAGCAGATCTAAGACCGAATATGTTCTAGCGATGACCATCCTGTCTTAGACACACGTATTTGCTATAAGAGACACCACCGAGGTTATTGAGACTACCAAGATCACAACACTAACGGACACAGCTCTTCTTGCTATCAGAATAGATCTACACATCAAGATTATCTCAACTTGGGCTGATGTAATAATGAAATACTATTTTAGAAACATCTGCTGTATAAAGCGGTCCATAACAATCATTTCCAAGCAAAGTAACAACTATGCATATAACAGGGAGCCACTTTAGCACGACGTCTTTAACACACCAAAATTTCAACGTCCTCCTTGAATAATATCAAGTTTTTCAAAGGAACTACAACATTTTGAATATAAGATAGCCCACTGTATAAATTTCCAAGCTAATTCACCATAAAATGCCCCGAAAGGGAGAGTTTACAGTTAAATTTAATAGGAGTACACTTACAAAGAATTATTATTATTATTATTATTAAAGCAATAATATTTTATGTCTGTTTTTGAATATAACATTCAAAGAAGTATCTCTTCTGTCAATTGTTTGATAACAACCAATAATGAACAAAACCACGATGTGCAAGTCAGGGCTACACTTAACAGCAACACTTTAATAATAACTCGAACACTTTGGCTCTCTACTTAAAGAAATATAAAGTTTTAAATTGAACTATACTTCAAAATTCTGAATAAAATAATGCCTACTGCATAATTTTCCTATGAAATTCTCTTCAACAAACGCTATGGATGTGGCACTCTTGAGTTTACTGCTGCACAGAAACAAAGAATTTATGTGTGTGTATATATATGTATATATATATATATATATAT
>NC_068992.1:56565290-56566018 GCF_001194135.2 Octopus bimaculoides
ATATATATATATATATATATATATATACATGTGTATATACATATACATGTGTATGTGTGTGTATATGAGATATGTCATCCAATACAATCGTCCAGAGATATTACAATGGCGGTGCGTAATTATGGTGTTTCATTCTAACCTATTATTTATTGAAAAAACGAAAGAATTTCCAAATTAGATTCTATCACCGTCAGAAATGTTTCAATCATTTATGGCCCTGAACTGCAATAATAATAAGAAGAATGTTGGTGACATCTCTCTTTACTGACACCACAAACAAAATAAATTATAGTTCTGTGGATGTTGGCAACGGGAATTAGAAGATTAAGAAAAATACTTTGCATTGTTTTTCAGTTTGATGTCATTCAGATATTATACCATTAGATTTTGTTCTTCTTTAAACATTACTAGCTCAGAATATTCATCATCTTCCCCATGCCATTCGTAAAAAGATATAAGGTGAAAGCAAAAATACAGGAGAAGGAGAAAAAGATATGAAATAACAATAATCTATTGAATTGGTAGGCTATTTCGGCAGCACGGAATCATTACAGTATTGAAACCTTAGGAAATTAGTCAGGAAAGAATTATCGCTAAGACATTGCATATTAAAAATAATAACGTGGTATGGTAAGCGGAAGAGATAAAGGAGGCCAGACATAAATTATATGTCAAGATAAGAGTAGAGAATATATGTATATATATATATATATATATATATATATATA
>NC_068992.1:56566469-56567317 GCF_001194135.2 Octopus bimaculoides
TATATATATATATATATATATATATATATATATATATGCACACAAAAACAGGTACATATATATATATATATATATACACCTACATACATAGAGATATAGATTTTGTCTTTGTCTTGCAATACGCTTGCTGCGACAACGTTCTTGTAATTAAGGAGTGCGAACGTCTTTGTCAATGACAGATACGTTGGTTGTATTTCACTCCTGTGCTTTAGATTGAGCAGTTAACTAATTACTTCATTTACAAACTAAATTATCAATCGTTTATGCAAACAGCTGATTTGTTAATCTGTAGTTATTTAAATATTTGATTTCTAAAAGTCACCTTCCCTTCCTTTACAATTTAACCATTGCAATAAATAATACGTTCACATGCAATAACACAATTTCTTTTATTGGCCACACAGGGTCTAACACGGAGGGGATATTACAAGGACAGACAAGCGAACATACACAGTATGATTACAATGAAAATTACAAATATAATGAAATCGGATGAAAATTTTAAAATTTTACAGAAATCGATAAAACTAAAAATTCTTATTTTGTATATACATCACCGGGTTAATTAACCCACCGCCGTTATCCGACGTATCCCCTTCTATCGTTGGATGGTTACAGTTAGCCATTTCCATTCACTCGCAATTTTCTTACAACTGTCGTCCATCTTTTATCAAGCGTACTATACGATAGGTATCTCTTCTCCAGCCTGGTTTTTCTTTGGGGGTTATAGTTAAAACAACTAACCAATAACACAAGCGTACATACGTATACATAATACACGTCTGTCTGTCTGTCTATCTATCTATATGTGTATATATATGTATATATATATATATATATATATATAT
>NC_068992.1:56567644-56570143 GCF_001194135.2 Octopus bimaculoides
TATATATATATAGATAGATAGATAGATAGATGTGCATGTGTTTTGTATGTGTGGTGCGGTCTAGTCATTAGGAAGATTTATACAACACTGTACGTCTTGCGGTTGGCGCTAATTTATTTAATTCACTGAGAATAGATATTGTAATTATTCGGTGAAATTTCACCGATAATTAAAATATAAAGACTAATAAATTTTTCTAAGAAACCCATGACAACCAGTCTCGGAATTGTAATTAATTAAAATTTATTGAATATGCAAACCATTAGGTCGACATTCTATAATTTCTTTCTCCAAAGTTCATATTACTGTGTTGAGTATATACTGGGGCGTGAGAAACGCTTTTAACTCATGTAAAAATTGCACCTGCCTAACTGTATTTTTTTTACTTGTATTTGACTTTAGTCACGAAGTAATTTCCTGTTCATGACCATTTGCAGCAGCCGTCCTCGTAAATTCATGCACTAGTCACTGGTTTCACGCAAAACACTTTTCCCACGCGCCGAAATGTCATGCGAATAAACAAAGAAATGTGGTCAGGTGCCAATTGATCTGAGCAGGCCGTGAATTTTTTTTCCAACGAGAGTTCTGGACCTCGGTAATGAACTCATTTGCGTACAGCCAATCAGAGCTCACCTTGACTTTGTTGTCAAGTTAACAAACCCACTCTACCAACTAAACTCACGACGAAGAACGGTTTTGTTAGTCGACCGATCGTCAATTTTCGCCTGGTTTTAGGAGACAAGTAATTAGATAGATTTGGATCTATACCTATTATCGGATTTTGTTAGGGCTCGATATAGTAAAGATGAGGATGGGAAAAATGTGGGTAGGGAGTGATGTGCTAGAAGCCCTTTCCCTTTACCGCTTTACAAAGTAAACATCAACACAAATAACTACGCAGAAGCAGCCATGGTTGAAATAAGAAGAAGAACAACAAGCATTCTTAAAAGTAACCTTATCTTATTGCCCATCACTTGTTATGCGCTCATAAATTAGTTTGATAGTTGAACTCTGATTGGCTGTATGAAAATGAGTACATAACTGGGGTCCGAAACTCTCGTGGGAAAAAATTTCGCGAGCGAATCTGTGCCAAATGTTCCACGGCTCTCTACTGCTCTACTGCTTGGTATTTCAGGATCACTGCATTTTGTAGAGCCTTTGAGACTGCGAAAACGGTGTATCCTTATGCTGTAGACCTCATTTCAATGCTTGCAATAGAAGGGACTCAGCTGAGGTTGTCCATTTTGACAGAATGTGAGATAATCTGTAGTGATGGATTTAAGACTGCCTCGCAAATTAACCGGAGCCTGAGCCACTAAGAACCCGGTGCAGGTTTCTGAAAGTTTCGCCAATTGTATCATTAGACGACCGCCATGCTGGAACATCGCCTTGAAGTGATTTAGTCAAATAAATCGACTCCAGTAATTGTACTTAATTTCTCGACCGATACGTCAAGCCGCTACGTTACGGTTGTCATGCTGTGGTGGATGACAAACACAAACACACACGCTCAAAGACACACACACACACACACACACACACACACACACACACACACACACACACACACACAGAAAGAGTTATACACACACATGCAAATACATGCACATACAATCGAAGAGCTTCTTACAGTTTCCATGTACTAAATCCACTCACAAGGCTTCGGTCGGCGCGGGACTTTATAGCAGAAGATATTTGCCCAAGGTACCAAGCAGTGGGATTGAACTCAAAAGCACGTGGTTAGAAAAGAAGCTTCTCAAAGATATAACCATACCTGCGCCTACAACTGGTAATTTTGACTCTGTCAATCCTGAAATGAAGAAAGGTAAAATTTTCTCCGGTGGGAATTGAATTCAGAGCAGAGAAGAACGTATTCTGCTCGACAGCTCTAACGCCTCTGTGTATCTGTTGCCTGTCATTCTAAAGTATAATCGATTGCAAGTAAATCAAACAGATTCACCATTCCACTACTGATAAATACTAGTTTATCTTTTTCTGTGCTTAGTTAAACTTTCCCATCGACATGCAGGAGAATTCTGCTTAATCCACAATACTATCAGGATTATCTTTTGACTGGAGGCGTTCTGCAAACTCTGCTGACGTTGTTCAAACTACTAAAATCTATTCTGCGATGTTTATTTTACTACTCGAAATATGGGTTCTTTACCAGAAAAATAACTTTAAAAATCGATAGGCGATTTAAGTGTAGCAGGTCTGACTCGTGAAAATATTTGGAGACTTGTATGAATGTGTGTAGTAAGATACTTTTCGTGTTAGTTTAATAAATGAGTTATCTACACCACAAGCAAAAATGCATTCGATTGCAGAGTTGATCCAGTTCGTTCATACTCGCAATCGTATAAAAATGTATTCATGTAAGAACACATACATTTAAAAAGACTCAAATACAAACATGATGCTACGTACATACATAATACATATACACATACATACATACATACATACACACACACACTCATATATATAAGTATATATATA
>NC_068992.1:56570409-56572015 GCF_001194135.2 Octopus bimaculoides
ATATATATATATATATATATACACACACAGATAAACAAAAGACACAGATAGGTGTGTGAACAACAAGCAGGTGTATTAGTTTGACGCTCGGGAAAGTGAGAAAGTATTTTACGTTTCGGGCCTACGCTCTTTAACAGAAAGGAATAAGAAAAAATAAACAGAGGGAATAAAAAGCTTGTAGATTTAGCGATCAACCATGGCGACTGTTTGGGGAAAAAAAGGTTTGAGAGGAGAGGAAGAAAGAAAGGGAGATAATAAGGTATTGGTAATCCTAAAACAAAAGTGAGTTACCGTGTGTATGTGTGTGTGTATGTGACAATGTGTAAGTGTGAATGTGTATGGATAGGGGCTAGTGAATTTGGCGTGTCGATGTGTGCGATTGCGCAATATCTATCTGTGCTTCACAGAGTAACTCAGAAGAGCTGAACAAAGGTAATATAAACCTACGCAGCAGATTCAATAGACATATAAAACAAATTAGTATAGAATGAATGGTTTTACGTTCTTATTCGTCTGTTTTTCTTACAACTTTATACTTTCTCTTTTACTTGTTAACCTTTCTTAACACTGTCTACACCCTTGTCTATCCATCGCGTATTTTATTTACATTAATCAACCTTTCATCTTTCATACTCTGAACTTTTCTCAGCCTGTTATCGACATAGTTACCTTTTAATCTGATTTTATCAAAATATTTTTCCTTTTAACCTTTGCTGACTCTTTTATCTATTTATCTTAATGTTATTTTAGTACTTCCGTTTATAATGTCTACCACATTGTTTACTTACGTCGGAGGTATTATTCATTTAAATTTATTTTCTGTTTCCAAACAGCTCGGAATTTCTGCTGCAACGGTCGGTGGTATCAGCAATATATTTGGATTAATTAAAATGCCATAAATAATTTTATGAAAAAAATCATAATCCTAATGATTAATTTTGATTAAAAATGGCAGCGGAGTCAGCCATTATTTAAAAATTTATTAAAATTAATTTAAAATACAATCATCTCGTTAATGAGTCACATGGGAGTATGGCATAAAATTTGGACATGCTTTGGTCTTGCTAGACCTCATCAGCGTAACTGTTTGAATCCTACTCTCGTACTTTCGATAGATGTGAGAGAATATTGATTTGTTGTGAATGAAAACTTAAGCGCTTTTTACGGAAAACGACTTGAGAACGATACCTGCAGATCGCTTCTGCACCCAAACTCTATCTTTATATTAAACTGTATGCATTTTCAGTGAGTACGTCTCATTCATCAGATGCATATGTCGCTTCGGTGAAGTATGGTTATGGCTAGTGCAATACAATTAATCAAAGATTGAGAACAGGAGTTATTCTTCCTACTTCAACTGAGCGATGCACATATGATTTCTGCAATGCCTGCGCTAACTAATGAAGCTAATTATTATATATTAGACAGAATGAGCTGTTAAGATTTAAGTACTTGATATAAGTATACAGAAGTCATTGCATTATCTAGAAATATCATTGCTTTATCAAGTACACTATCGACTCAGCCCTCACAGCAGCATGCATACTGCATACACAAATAGGCACACATACAGAAACAAGCATATATATATATATATATATATATA
>NC_068992.1:56574196-56577218 GCF_001194135.2 Octopus bimaculoides
TTCCACTCCCCTCGCCATTACCTCTCGCCAAGCTTTCAGTTATATTTCAACCCCTCTTATGCTTCACTTGCACGAGGGTTTTGGGTGTCACGGAAAGTGATTGCATAAAGCATGCAGATTAAAAGTAAATAACAATGATGATGATGATAATAATAATAATAATAATAATAATAATAATAATAATAATAATAATAATAATAATAATAATAATAATAATAATATATTCACCAGCAACAATTAACTTACAAACTTTTTCAATGTTCCTCTAACAATGCTTATATTAGTGAAAGCAACGTTTTATTCCGGTAGACATAATGGACACTGTATAAGCCAAGTGCAACATTAAAATGGAAGTGAAATCTTGCTGTATAGATTACAAAAACCATTGTAAAAACAACCATTGGAACAATACCAAACAATCTTGAATATTGCTAGGAATACCATTATGTAACTTTAATGGAATTACATAAGCGATCACATGCCATGCAGGCAACGGAAACGGACTTTTTTCAAACATTTGTGAACCAAGAAAACAATGAAAATAACATAGCTTCCTCTTGCTAAAAGGAATACTACATTCTAACAACAAACGATTAATTGATATCTATGAATTTTACCTGTACATTAGGCAATCCTATAGAATATCGAGCATACCTCGAATCAATTATGGAGCCTGTAAGTGGTTTACCGATCTGCTAGAAATAGTCATCAATCCCTCCTTAAATTTGAATTTGATAATAATTTCAAATTTGGCATAAGGCCCAAAATTTTAGGGTTGAAGAAAGTCGGTTAGATCGACCACAGTGATCAAGTGATACGTCATCGACCCAAAAGTGATGAAAGCAAAGTTAACCTCAGTGGCATTTGAACTCATAATGTAAAAGCAGACCAAATGCCGCTAAGCCTTTTCTCCGGTTCGGTAACGATTCCGCTAGCTCGCTGCATTTAGAGATCTCATAATATAAAATGGAGACGATTGAGCTATATTTCGAAAAAAAGTTGTGATACTAGAGCTTTTAAACTGTTAAACTCGAACTGCACTCTTCAAAACTTGCAGTAAGAATAAGGACAATGTAAAATTACTCCCTGCATTTATAGCAAGTTGATGCAGTTAGTTTATCCCGTCCGCCTCCCACATTTAATTCATGAAATTGAAAAAACCGCATTATTATTAGAACGACCCAATATATGCATATATATATATATATATATATATATATATATAGGGAGAATTCACAAAAAAACCCAAAAGATGAAGACAGATGTGCAGACAACAAACAGATATCTGTACTCCATGTTGTGTTACTGCACCTCCTTCTCGTCCGTTGAAACATAAAGGTTTCTTCCGCAGCCTTAATATGCATAAATATGCCATCACTAAGTCACCAAGTGTTACAAACTCGTGGGTCTTCACTTGTTTAGCCCGCCTGTCGAAGCCGTTAACCGGTATGTTACTGCACTGCATGCAAACAGCTACTTGGAGCCATGTGGAGATCAAAGCAGACAAATCAAATCTAAAAATTGACGTGTACCCGCATCAAAGTCAATACCCCTCCCTGAGACTGCATCCACACTGACAAATACATAACATTAATGAATCGCATGTGATCAAGGAGAAATAAGGAATAACTTTAATATTTTATAAACACAAAATGAAATTACGCTTTGAGGTAGATTATGGTTTTTCCGCATCACTCTAACATTAAATATATTCATCTAATTTTTATAAATGCAAAATATATTAGTAGTCACTCAACTGCTCTCGTTTGTGCGGATGGCGTCCCTAGGTATTAACATTGACCCCGTCTGTTTTATTTATTTATTTACTAAAGTTTTATGACTTACAAGAAGTTCCATGAATGTTAAATTTGCACAAAATCAATTCATGCGCGACTCTGGTTTTGAAGGAAAAAAAATGAAAAAAAAAAAAAAAAGTGGAAGAAGAAACAAAGGAAAAAATAGAGTAATCAGTGAAAGTCTGTGACAGGAGAGCGAGTTAAGTAATCGGTTAGAACAGCAAATATTACATAATAATGAAAACATACAAAAAAAGTAACGAAGATGAAGCATTACAAAATGATGAATTAAGTATTCAGAGAAATAAAACATATATTCATAGAGATTCTAATATAGATGGCGCCAGTGTTTTTGATAGAGGAAAATTCGTGTATAAGTAGAAGTAAAATGTTAATCAGTTTTTTTCAGGAATGTAATAATGAAGTCTACGAAATAAATAAATAAAGAAATATAAAAAAGAAATACTGAAGAGGAGTTGATTCAGATTTCAATGGAATCAGTGACGAGTAACCGAATGCATTCAACATATTCTTATTTGTGTATCTATGTATGTATATATGAGTGAATGCATGTATGTCTGTATGTGCATATATATATATATATATATATATATATATATATATATATATTCACATATTTAAGCAAATATATATATATATATATATATATATATATATATATGCGTATAAGAAGGGACCCTAAGTATATATATATACATATATATACATATATATATATATATCTATACATACATATATATAGAGTATATACGGATGTGCATACATATATGTGTGGGTGAGAGAGGGAATGCATGGGAGTATCGGGGACGAGTGTTGTATTTGTGTATCCAAATGCATTGATTTAGCTTGAATGTCAGTTATTTCAAAGTAATTTCTGATGCTGGCCATTTCTTCTTTTACTCTACATATTTCTATATGTAGGCATACACATTTATATATACGGGCATAACCATACACTGACATTGTTTACTTACTTACTCACAGTCTTGTATTTTTTGTCTCATTCTGTTAATTTTTATATAGATGCATGCTTATACACGACTTACGTTAGACTCCTCATTGTATCATTATCGAACCTGGAGCTTAACTATAGTCTGTTCATAGCACTTACTCAGCACTGCCTGATACATTTGGGTCTTCTTGACACCAATACCTCTCATACCCTGTCTCTCTCTCTCTCTCTCTCTCTCTCTCTCTCTCTCTCT
>NC_068992.1:56577238-56579432 GCF_001194135.2 Octopus bimaculoides
TATATATATATATATATATATATGTATATCCGTAAATAAAAGGGATAGAAGTGGTGGTCGAGTATTGCAATTGATTTATATCGGATGTATCTTACTTAATATTACAAATGTTAATTAACCAGGTGAGCTGGCAGAATCGTTAGCACGCTAGGTAAAATGCTTTTGGGAATTTCACCCGACTTCACGTTCTGAGTTCAAAATCCGCTGAGGTCGACTTTGCTCTTCTTCCTTGCGGGGGTGTTGGAGAGAAAATGAATACCAGTGAAACACTGATGTTGATGTAAATTTTCTTACGGCTTCACTAGAAATGTGAAACCAATATTACAAATGCTGGGAAATTGGCCATGTGTGCTTTCTCCTCAGGTACATACAACTTTCTAGTGGAAAAATTTCGCTGCAGAGGAGAATGCAAAAATCTGTCTTACAGGCAAGATATCCAAAAGAAAGTAGTGGAGATTGGAATTAGTGAAGAACCTTCACTAATATCACGCTTTACGCACCGATTACCTTACTCTGATATAGATAGGGATGGGAGTTTCATTTTGTTATGAACATACTCAAATTTTTGGAGTGCCTATTGTAGATGATAACCTAATGAATCTATAGATGGCACAAATGATGGAAAGCTAGCGTAGAAAAAGAAGGGATCTATATTGCTAAGAATAGATAACAGTGAGGAATAAAAGCTTACAAAGGGAAACCAGGCAAAGGGAGAGAAAAGGAAAGGAAATAAAAGAAAAAGAAAGCTGATGGTTTTAGGTTATTTGTATATATTCACACGGAAACACTTATTTACACACAAAAGGAGAAACTATGCAGTCTTACGCACACTGAACATATCGCTATATAATCACATATAGATTGACGAAGATTATACTCTATTATAGTCACTGAAAAAATTTGGGTATGCTAATAACGAAATAAAACCAGATCTTTAATCTATCTTGCTAAGGCAACTTGTCAATAAAGGACGCCATTCGTTTTCATGATATGTACCTGGATAATTTGGAAACATTCATAATCTTACGTAAGATATATTCGATATCCTTTTAGAACAATTGTAGTACTCAGGGATCTCTTCCATCTCTTTTATTTATAAATTTAATTATCGCATTATAAGCAATGGTTGTTTCTTTCGAAATGGAGATGTATAGCACCTGTCATCTTATCGCAATTTTCTGTCGAATGTCGATACGAGACAAAATGCATTGATTCATAAATTTTATTGATTAAGTATCGAGTAATGTCAGTTTTCTGTAGAAGCCGTGTTTGTGCCAGAGTCTAAGAGAGTTTTAACAAAATCACTCAACTGATCATACGAGATTATAGATTATATACATATACTCAAACATACAACATACACACAAACACGCACACACAAACACACGCACGCACGCACAATATATGAATATAAATATAAATATATCAATGTGTGTATATAGGCGCGTGGCTTAGTGTGTATTTGCGTGTCTGCGTTTGTTCCCCTCACCGTAGTTTGACAACCGATGTTGGTGTGTTTATGTCTCCGTAACTTAGCGGTTTGGGCAAAAGAGACCGGTAGAACAAGTACTAGACTTACAAAGAATCAGTCTTGGGGTCGATTCGTACCATTAAAGGCGGTGCTCCAATGACTGAAACAAGTAAAAGAATCTTTTCTACTCGAGATACAAGGCCCAAATTTTGGGTGGGAGGGTTCAGTCGATTAGACCGATGCCAGTACGCAACTGGTACTTAATTTATCGAACCCAAAAGGATGAAGGGCAAAGTCGACCTTGGCGGAATTTGAACTCAGATCGTAATGACAGGCGAAATACTGCAGAGCATTTCGCCGGGCGTGCTAACGGTTCTGCCAGCTCGCCGCCTTCCTACCAGCTCGTGTGTGTGCGCGCGCGTGTATGTGTGTGTGTGTGTGTGTGTGTGTGTGTGTATCTGAAACAAGTAAAAAAATTATATATATATGGGAGAATATACGAAAAAACAACAACAGACGAGGACAGGTGGTGTAAATAACAAAAGAATGTATTAGTATGACGCTCGGGAATACGGAAAGTCTTTGACGTTTCGAGCTACGCTCTTCAACAGAAAGAATACGGAGAAAACAAGGAGAAAAACACGGAGAAAAAAAATTGGATAGTGTCCAGTCAACGGTCAATCATAATAATGGCTGATCATAACAATGGCTGGCCGGAAGTTA
>NC_068992.1:56580376-56582012 GCF_001194135.2 Octopus bimaculoides
ATATATATATATATATATATATATATATATACACATGTATTGTGAGACAAAGAAAGTGTGAGAGATGCAGATTTGATTGTGAATCATTGTTTGTTTACGTGTATAGATGTGTTCGCTCTCACTCTCCATTAGGCATGGATTTAAACACAGATATATACATGTGTATACAAATTAAATATACATGTACACACGAATATATATAGTGGATATGTATATTCTTTTACTCTTTCATTTATTTCAGTCATATGACTGCGGCCATACTGGAGCACCGCCGTTAGTCGAGCAAATCGACTCCAGGACTTATTCTTTGCAAGCCTAGTACTTACTCTATCGGTGTCTTTTGCCGAACCGTTAAGTTACGGACGTAAACACATCAACATCGGATGTCAAGCGAGGGTGAGGGGACAAACACAAAAGCACAGACACACAGACACAGACACAGACACACACACTCACACACACATACGGCGGGCTTCTTTCAGTTCTGTCAACGAAATCCGCTCACAAAGCTTTGGTCAGCCTGAGGCTATAGCAGAACACGCTTGCCCAAGGTGTCACGCAGTGGGACTGAACCCGGAAGCATATCGTTGGCAAGCAAGCTACTTTCCACACAGCTGCGCCTATATATATAAACACTACATGTGCATCTCTATATGTCTATATATGTAGTTACATTAATAAGCATATGTGTACATATATACTTATATATGCACACACACACACATACACACACACACACACACACACACACACACACACACACACACATGTATAAAACATATGTCGCTGGTTTGCAATATACTCGTCAACAAAGTGGAATGTTACAAAACGTATAGCGTCCGTATGACATTTCATTATCATTGCTTCATTCAAACACCAAATCCTATAATAAGGATTAAAATTAGGTTTCTTCTAAGCAAATCCCTGAGTCTAATTTATCAATTAGTGTGTAGCTGTCAGAAAGGCACTTTCGTGAAATCGAATTTCCGTTTTATAATGCGTTCTATTCTCCAATAGCGTTAACATAAGAAAGACTGCGATAGATCTATTGCATGGCAAGTGTAAATTATATTCCATATGGAATACGCAAGCATGCAGAAATATATATATATATATATATACATATATATATATTTGTATATATATATATATATATATATATATATATATATATATACACATATATATGTGTAATACACACACACACACACACGCACACACACAGAGACACACACACACACGTACACTGCATCTGTACACAGACATGCGTACACACTAATTTGACCTCTGCAATATAATGCTATAAAATCCGCCCCCCCGATGTTTTCTTCTGGTTAAACATCCAATTGCACTTGCTATAACCAATGCAGAAGTTAAAACGAAGCAGAGATTTCCAGCTGTATTCATTATCGACTAAGTTTTCTCGTCCATGTTAAATGTCAAAATAACACTTGCTTTCCCTAACATACACTGACAATATCTAAGAAACTAGAAACGTATATAAGGAGCATTTGTCGTAATATAGTTGGTCGGAACCCTTGGATATGGTACTGAAGCATGGCCACAAGCTAATGTCTGAAACCGGCTATATATATATATATATATATATATATATATATATATATATATATATATA
>NC_068992.1:56582343-56587447 GCF_001194135.2 Octopus bimaculoides
TTAAGAGTCCCTCCTAACGTAAGGCATTTATGTATGCTAATGCTCTTAATATAAATTTAATATATATATATATATATATATATATATATATATATATACACACACACACATACAGAGAGAGAGAGAGAGAGAGAGAGAGAGCGATAGGGCGCGACAGAGTGGGAGACAGAGAAGGAGAGAGGGAGAGTGAAAGAGAGAGAGAGAGAGTGATAGAAAGAGATACGAGTGGCTAAACGAATGAACAGGAGTGGCGCTGAGTACACACTATAGCTGGAGTGGTATTTATTTAGTCACTGGTTGGCTTATTTGCTCTCGTCAATTAAAAACTTCATGCGCAAGAAAGAAAGAGTTCAGATCTCCGGTTATATGGGGCCATATGTGTGAGGAGCTGGTCGTCTCAGTCCATCCACGAAAATTTGATTAACATGAAGAAATAAGTCAAACAAGGTTGACTTGCTTCATGTGTGTGTGTGTGTGTGTGTGTGTGTGTGTGTGTGTGTGTGTGTGTGAGTATGTGTTTGTTTATGTGTGTGCAGGGACAGAAGGGAGAAAGTGCGATAAACACAAGTTTATAAAATTTGTTCTCTACATATGCGGAGGTATGAGATTACATTGTTTCCTCAGTATACGATTGAAACTTATTTCACTGACCTTCGAAAGGACAAAAAGCAAAGTTGCCCTCGGCGGAATATGAACTGAAAACCGACGAAATGTCGTTAAATACTTTACGCGGTGTGCTAACGATTCTGCCAGCCCACCGCTTAAATAACAGTTATAATAATAATGGCTTCAAATTTTGGCACAAGGCCTGAAATTTAAAAATAATAATCTTCTACTAATTTAATAAGAATTATCCTGAAATTTGATAATAGTAACCTTTTGTACTATGGGCACAAGTCTTGAAATTTTGGAGTAGGTATTAAGCCGATTACATCGATCTCAATACTAAACTGGTGCTTGTTTTATCGATCACGAAGGACGAAAGATAAAGTCCATTTCGGCGAGATTCGATCACAGAACGTAAAGACGAACGAAATGCCGCTAAGCATTTTGCCCGGCGTGTTAAACATTCTGCCAGGTCACCACCTAAACAAGAAGAAGAAGGAGGAGGAGGAGGAGAAGAAGAATAAGAAGACGAAGAAGAAGAATAAAAAGAAGAAGAAGAAGAAGAAGAAGAAGAAGAAGAAGAAGAAGAAGAAGAAGAAGAAGAAGAAGAAGAAGAAGAAGAAGAAGAAGAAGAAGAAGAAGAATGATTACAGCAGTAACAACAGAAACATTCAAACAACACACCTATATGTCGTAAATCTGGGATCATCTAGTAATACAGAAGGAATGCTTATAAAGTCTTAAAGGACCATGAAGATAATAACACATTTCAGGATTTTGCAGCCACATACAGAAATTTTTATCTATTAATGTCAGCGGCGAGTGCTGGATATTATTACTCCACGTTATTTCTTTTGTCTCATTGCAATTAGAGTTAAAATCGAGTGCCGAAACTGTGCTCTTGAATCTTCCGGGGTTGGTAAAAAAAAATGTACCAATTCAGGGCGATGGGCTGGCAGATCTGCTAGATGTCTTAGTTCCTCCGCTTCTGACAACAACGCCTGCGACCCAACTACAGTCAAACCTTGGTGACCCAAGTTAGCAACCTTGTTTTTTTTCAAGTAAACATTGGGTGTATAGAGGCATGGGCAACTACCGGTCTTCTTAAAAAAGAAAGAAATCTTGCCCATGCATGTTTATACATGTGAAGATGAATTGTCAACCTTGATTGGCAGTGGCTTTAGATTTATCAGTAAACGAATGAAACAGATGCAAAGAGCTAACTATTAATTCTCAAATAAAATAAAAATAAAACACGTATAATAATATAGCTTTACATACCAGATAGGATTGTTACGGCTTGCTCAACTATGATCACAGTTCTGATCGATGAATGTCAATTTGAAAATAAACAATAACCGTAGCAGCAGCGAAATCATGAAACAGTAACAGTAACATGTAATATAAGGTTACTTTTAAATGAGTTTGTATGAAGTAGTTTTATTATTTGCGCCTATAAGTTTCTTCTGTAGATAAGCATTTCCCTGTACAGTGTTTCTTTGATGATTATATATTATATAACAGACATTTAAACTCTGATCTCCTCCAGTATATATATACTTATATCACTTAGCCGTTACAAATATGTAAACACACACATATATATGTATGTGTGTGTGGCTATATATATACACACACATATGTATACTTATGTATATATATATATGTATGTATATCTACGTATGTGTGTATATATATATATATATATATATATATATACATGTGTGTGTCTATAGATATGTATAAGCATATTTCCCCTTGTCAAATAAATAAAACATTACCTTATTTTCTGTTATGGAGATGTAAATAATACTTTATGAAACATAACAGACGACACATAGCATGTTATTCGATAAATGCTTCGGCAAATAATAACATACGTAGTTTGTTTTCGGTTTTCTTTCAAGATTTGCTGTTCTAGAGCGACAACTAAATGAAAATTTTAACGTAGTTTTCGACCTCTATGTGAAAAAGTATATAAATAATTTACTACAATAGAAATGAGAAAAAAAGCATCTTATAGGAAAAGTTAGTTGTTTTAGATACAGTTTGGAAGTCAGTGAACAACTTTGTATTATCACATGGGGAGCTGCTAGATATACTAAGGTAAATCTATCGCAAATTTTCTCTATTGAATAACGTATGTCTGAAAAACAGAATGGACTATTACGACAACAGTGGAATTTGTTTCAGCATAAGTATGCTAACCTAAAAGGTGAGCTGCTGTCTAACAACAACGATAATAACTATATAATCGGCAACAATTATTACAGGAACTTGGCGTAGACGCCATAAACAATAAAAAAAATGAGATCGAATTCAAGTGAAAATATAATTGTAAAATAGTGGATCACAGAAACATAATATTGACATCAAATTTTGGAACAAGGCTAACATTTTCGTGGGTAGATCAGTTAATTATATCGACCCTAATATTCAAATGATAATTGTTTTATCGACCTCGGAAAAGAGTGGAGGCGCAATGGCCCAGTGGTTAGGGCAGCGGACTCGCGGTCATATGATCGCAGTTTCGATTCCCAGACCGGGCTTTGTGAGTGTTTATTGAGCGAAAACACCTAAAACCCCACGAGGCTCCGGCAGGGAATGGTGGCGAATCCTGCTGTACTCTTCCACCACAACTTTCTCTCACTCTTTCTTCCTGTTTCTGTTGTACCTGTAATTTAAAGAGTCAGCCTTGTCACACTGTGTCACACTGAATATCCCCGAGAACTACGTTAAGGGTACACGAGCAGGATGTTCCGTTGATCGGATCAACTGGAACCCTCGACGTCGTAAGCGACGGAGTGCCAACAACAATTGGAAAAGAAACAAAATCGTAAGTTAATTTGAACAAGAATTTGCAGCAACTTCAAAACCATGCAACATTGAATAAATATCCGTTGATGCTAATTGAATTTATACACTCCTAGTTGCGTGTTAAAAGACGAAAACTTTCTAGCAAATAATCATATCTGTATTACCATAGTAAAGCTTCCGAATAGAAATTTATCGTAATATCCAACTCCAAATATATATCCATTCTAATACATTTACAAGATTATTAATCAGACATCCAATTAAGTTTACTGTTTTCCAGTTTTACAAAACTCACAAATGCTATCAACCAGATCATGGATCAACTACTTTTCAATACATCGCTAACTACATTTAATACCAATGTACATTTTATGTTAGAAAGAATACAAGAAATAATCATTTATGCCATTTATAGTTACATTACCATTGTTTGTTCGGTACCTTTGGTACACATTTGCGGATACATTAATATTATTTACAGGAATTCGATCGTTCTAATTGGTTTAGTTCTGGTTTGTAAACACGAAAACTGGAAGCCAATTTCTTTCACCAGAATGTGCATTACAAGTCAATACACTGTAAAAATATATTCAACAAGACCAAACAAAGGTGACAAAGCCAAGCGAAAACGGGCCCTGTAAAGTTAGCTTGTAGGACAAATTAGAAATAATATATTTTGGGTGGGCCCCAATTAACTGAGAAACAATTAAGTTAACGGTCAATTTCCATATCGTTTACCTGCAATGAGAGAGAGAGAGAGAGAGAGAGAGAGAGAGAGAGAGAGAGAGAGAGAGAGAGAGAGAGAGAGAGGGAGAGAGAGAGAGAGAGAGAGATGTGTGTGTGTGTGTGTGTGTGTGTATGTACGTATTTGTCTATCTATCTATCTATCTATCTATCTATCTATCTAATCTAGATGTAACTATAAAGTCATTTGCATAGTATCGCAGGAAATATAAAAGTATTCTATACGATAGTTCTCTATATTAACGGAAGACAACTTGTAATCTAGGACCGAAGAGACAGTTGATTTATCATTGTGAATATATCATGACTGTTTGTTGACAAATTTTTCCGCTTTATAAGGGTTTAGTTATCCGTTGTATCTGCTGTTATGATGGCGTCTCTGCGGTCGAAACTAAATTATCTTATTTGTATCTTATCTTGAATATTGTTTAAGAACAATATAAATTCATTAGAGGTTTTATGAAGTTGACATCCAAGAGATTAGAACTGGTTATGCTGAGGATTGAGGTATATTTTAGTGTATTTCTACTGCTACTATCTGACCTACAAAAGAGAGACTAAATGTTATAGTGACAAAATTTCGCGTAACTTTATATAATCTGAAATAATTTGATATTGACACACGGCCCTCATGTAAGCCTTCAATATTTATCTAATAAATAATAAAACTAAAAGAAGCAAAATGCTTCGATAAATTAAATTTTTTAAAATTAATTTAGGATTAATGAAAGATAATTCAGCTAAAATTTAATGAATGTCATGACTTAGAATTAAATTATATGTATAAATGTATGTACATACGTATGTACGTATGTATGTATTTATGTATGTATGCATGCATGCTTGTATATCTGTATGTATTTGTGTTCATGTACATGTGTGTACCTACGCATGCGTGTTTATATATATATATATATATATATATATATATATATAT
>NC_068992.1:56587645-56590145 GCF_001194135.2 Octopus bimaculoides
ACACACACACACACACACACACACACACACACACACACACACACAAACACACACAAACACACACATATATACATATATTCAAAAACTTAAAAATATATTGTATTTTTCGCTTGAATTAATTAATGAATTAAATGAATCTAACGTGAACCGAAATTAATCTAACCTTAATTAATAATTTCAAAACGCTTTTCGCTTAAGTGTGATTATATCAAACAAAACATTGCTTCTTTTTATTTGTATTTTATCATGCGGAACTGGTTGAATCCCTCACCGCCCTAACCTTCACCCAACTAACAACTATCATGCTTTTAGTTTTATTAAGCTTTTCTTTCAGTGTGGCAAAATTAATTTTCTTTCACAATTCAGATAAGCTCTTACGAAGGGAGAGCCTTTTATGAAAAATAATATCTGTTTTTTCTCTGTTAACACAAGAAAAATATACAGCCCAAAACCACCCCTTCTATATGAAAATTTTGCTTGCATTAAATTTAATCCATTTTTTATAACATGTTATACTTGATGCATTGAAAATCTTCCTTCAGAAACAAGGAAAGTGATATTTTGTGACAGAGACAATAGCTTCAATAGAAGCAATCAGCAAACGGATCTAGCAAGGCATATCAGTAATGAAATAAAAATAGAAATGGAAGGACTTAATTTTCATTGGTTTAGATACAAATTAGTTTTGCTAAATCTGCATCCCACAGCAAAATAAATTCGTTTAAATTCATAATCATTTCCCCCTCCCACCTTTCTGATTAATACACACTTAACACTAGAGTTCTAGTATCACTGTTTATACTTTTCACGATTAACACTGTTATCTATTTAGCTTATCTTCACAGCGAAGCTTAAGAAGGAAACATTCATGTCTAGAACTAATGAATTGAATCAAAGATGAGAGCTATCTTAATTAACTATTTCAAAATTCAAATTAATTCAAACCACCAAATAAAATTAAAGCTGGGCGGCATTTGTGAGTGACGTGTACATGTGATGTATCATGGTAACATTATTCAGTGATCGTATTTGTTTTGTTTCTCATATCAGTTTACAATGATCTCATTCAGATTCTCTAGGCTATAGAAGGTAAATACATGAATTGTATTTATGCTTTAAAAGATTTATCGTGCATATAGTTTTTGATTATGTTTTATATAGTTTAAATAGTAAAGAGTCTAGAAAATAAATGGGAATGTACTCCTAGGTGTGACATGATAAAAAATATCATTCAAATTCATCTCAAATCACATCTAGAGCTTAGAAACTATCCGTAGCCAATATAAGTTGGGACATACCTTCGTTAATTGTTTTAGATAATTATGTGCTCGCAAGAAGACAGAATCTCTCACACACCTCTCATGCTTGACTCAACAGAATGTCCATAATGGGACATTCGTTGAGAGAGTGCTGTCATAGCAATAATTTTCAGCTATTTCAATGGATGGGGTGAAAATAAAGTGCTCAAGGTAAAATCACGACACCCGATTCAAAAATCGAAAGCACGAATTTAAAACTAACGCCTTATACAATAGGTCGCATGCTTTCACGCGCTACCATCTTAAAACGAAAGGTAAGACGCATTGTTATGTGAAGTCCCAGATGAATTCCGCCAACAGAAAATACATAGCTGATCCAAAAGGTAAAGCTTTACATCACGTTAATGAAGTAACTAAACACTGAATTAGAACTAAACAAGACAAAGACAGCAAAGCCAACGACAACGACGTAGATCATAATATCGATAACAACAGTCGCAAACTGTATAATACGTTTGCTAGCATATCATTATATTACCGTCTGAGTTTATACATTTTATATGTACCCTCTATACTAGAGATATTTCGAGGTGGAATTGACAAATTGTTCTGTTGTACGCGAATTCAGCACGAGTTTGGCCAAGATTATTAACTCTACATTGCTCCACTAACATTAACCTTTCCTCAATATACTGCATCAAACTTCGAGTAAATGATATTTCCAACACTTTCAAACCCTATATAAAAGGAAGATTCATTTCAGTACAACTTAATAACAAGGACAGCAGAAAGAAAATACATGAGTTGTAAATTCTTGTAATTTATGAAAAGCTTCGTGTATACGATACCAACATTGGTTTAAAAGTCAAACATTATTCAATTCTCTCAGGTAATCCAAAGATGGAACTATATACATGGAAGCATTTCATGCTAATATATAATTTGCTTTACCCATCATCCGCCATTGAAATAAATACATATTAGATAGAATTTTCTGTTTTCAATTGCTTCGTAGAAACACGTACCGTAGCATGAGCGAATACATTACAATGAAGTAGAGAAATTTGAAAAGACAACACGAAACCGGTTATTTCTCAAAATACAATGTTTATATACCAAAAAGATGTTATAACATTTTTCTAACATTTTTCTGACATAATTTAAATATATACTTTAACCATGTAACACAAGCCTTCTGTAGTTTTTTCACTCTTATTATCTTTTATATATATATATATATA
>NC_068992.1:56591949-56593558 GCF_001194135.2 Octopus bimaculoides
AGCACCACCACCACCACCACCGCGACACTACTACTACTACTACTACTACTACTACTACTACTACTACTACTGCTGCTGCTGCTGCTGCTGTTACTACTACTACTACTACTACTACTACTACTACTACTACTGCTGCTGCTGCTGCTACTACTACTAGTACTACTACTACTACTACTGCTGCTGAGGCTGCTGCTGCTACTACTACTACTACTACTACTACTACTACTACTACTACTACTACTACTAATAATAATGATAATAAGCAATAAAAAGATGAAGAACCAGAATAATTCAGGAAAGTATTACAGAAAATAGCGGAAAAGAACAGGTACCATGGTACCGTGGGCTGCAGGTAGTAACCCCGCTCCGTGTGCAAGATTCCAGGAGTTCCAATAAAACCTCTGATAAACATAAATGATAATACCACCAACACCTCTAATACTCCCACCACTGTTACAACTATCACCACCACATTAACCCCCATACTACTACTACTACTACTACTACTACTACTACTACTACTACTACTACTACTACTACTACAGCAGCAAGAACGACAAACAACAACATAAAGAACCATACCAGTAACCTTTAATTTCCATAACAACACTATACTTGCTATCATCTTCAAAGACGGAAATAACACGAGAAATATTCTAAAGTTACCGAATTAAGAGTAATTAAATATCGATTTAATGAACCTTCTTCTAATTTTGATTTTTGAAAAAAATTTAAATCCAACAGTTAATCCGTTGAAATGAAGAAATCTCTCATATGCAATGTTGACATATTACCTCATCTCTTTCAAAGTTACAAGGTTCAAATGCAGTTTTAGAAAGACGGATTAATACAAATACATAGTTATCGATACGATGTCCATGCAACAAAAATGATTTCTGACTCTCATATATTTATATAAATTGATAAATAGTGGGAAAGTACAGTGGACTAATTCGAAGTTAACTTCTCCCCACTCTCTCTCTCTCTCTCTCTCTCTCTCTCTCTCTCTCTCTCTCTCTCTCTCTCTCTACTTAATCCATTCATTCTCAGAGAAAGGACAAAACACAGCAGGAGGAAACAGTTGGCTTCAAGAGTCACTGAAGAGGTTAAAATGTGTGACAAACGATTTCCAGACAATGGACAGAAGATAAAATAACAACAATGACAAACAAGTGAAGAACGGATATATAGCACGTGTGCTTATTTGGCAAGAGAAAAAAGTGGCCATTTCGAACACACACAAATATATATATACATATATACACGTATATATTTATTATATATATACATATATACACGTATATATTTATTATATATATACATATATATATATATATATAATTATATTTATTTCTTCTATCTTAATGAATAAAAATTCTTAGGATAGAATTAATGGGTTAATAGAAACCAAGGTAGCAAAGAACACAAAATAACTGTGGTGTAGTTCCTGTTTTTGAGGTAGAAACTCCTTGAAATTTTGGGTATTTGAGTATATTTAAAAAATTAAGGAATGGAGAAAACGCATGTTATAATTGCATACTTTATTCCTACATATGTTTCAAAGGATTACAACCTATGTGATCCATAGGGATCTGTGATGTTAAAATTG
>NC_068992.1:56593673-56594165 GCF_001194135.2 Octopus bimaculoides
TATATATATATATATATATATGTATGTATATATATATTTCGGCGAAGGCGTGTGGATTAGTTGTTAAGGGCATTCGGATTACGATCGTTAGATCGCGAGCTCAGTTCCAGGCGATGCGTTGTGTTCTTGAGCAGGACTCTTTATTTCACGTGGCTCTAGTTCACTCAACTGGTAGCAATGAGTAGTACCTGTATTTCCTTGCGCCAGCCTTGTCGCACTCTGTGTCACCCTGAATTTCTCTGAGAACTACATTAAGGGTACACGTCACGTACTTGTGCACGTTAATTCCACGAGCAGGCTATTCCGTTAATCGGATCAACTGGAATCCTCGTCGATATTTGATCGGACAATTATGGTCTCGGTTAGTGTATATGTTCTCATGCATGTGCGTTAACTACAACGTTGGAGCATTTTATCTCCTGTATCTATCAATGTAGGTGCCTTTTAACACCCTAGTCATGTCTAGTGACAATTACACACATATATATATAT
>NC_068992.1:56594499-56595692 GCF_001194135.2 Octopus bimaculoides
TACATATATATATATATATGTATGTATAAATGCATGCATATATGTGTACATACATACATACAGTATTAATTCATATACAATGCCATATCAAATATAACGTGATCATAATATGTATTTTCTGGATACCTATACATAAAGATCAATGATTTATTTCAAATTCTTGTCGAATATAATGTTATATCACCCTATTTTCAACATATTTTGTATTTATTTTCATATATTATACACATTATAGAGTTTTATATATTCATACATGCATGTATGCATGTATGTATGTATGTATGTTTGTATAGATTTCCAATGAATTTTTTTTCGTATTTAAGGAAAAAGCTGATATTATATTTCATACAAAGTTATGTATGTGTGCCTGCGTGTGTGTACGTGTGAGTGTGTGTGTGTCCGAACGCGTGTATACGCACGTGTGCACTACACGCATACACGCATACACACATAGAAAAAAAGTCCTTGATTTAAGACGACATTAATATCCGCCGCAGGCGATGAAAACTAGCCAATACATATTAGGCTTTAGTCCACGAATACTTAGAATTTGATAAACCGTCATCTTAGATTAGGTATATGCCAATAAGATCGATTCGGCTTTCTGGTCTGAATATCAAGATTTATATAATTGCTGTGATAATACGGCTCTGGCCGACATTTCTCCATCATGATGTTAAGATGACACGAAATGTCAAATCGACAGAATGATATCGTTTCGCGATAGGATTAGGCTGAACAAGAAATAAAATTGATTTCTTACATTGGCACAAGGCCTCAAGAGTTTTTAGCGTAAACTATTAGTCAAAAGAAATCAGGTCTTTATGATTTCATACACAGATGTAAAGAGAGGGAGAGAGAAGGCGGAAAAGTGAACGAAGAATAGAGAGAAAGAGTGAGAGAGGGAGAGAGAGAAAGAAAGAAAGAAAGAAAGACGAGAGAAAGTTTTATCAAAATCTATGAAAATATATGTTATGAATCATCTTAGAAAATGCTTTGTGCGTAGAAGTGAATAAATTTATATATTTCATGTCTTTATACATACACTATTAAAACTCACAAACAATCACACTCACATACATACACACAAACACGTACATGTATGTTGTATATAAATGCATATATAGATGCATATATATACATAGGCATACATGTATACATGTATATATATATATATATATATATATATATAT
>NC_068992.1:56595892-56600517 GCF_001194135.2 Octopus bimaculoides
TATATATATATATATATATATATGGATATAAGTACATAGGTGCGTGAACCTTAGTAAGTGTTTGTGCCTATAGCAGAAAGGATTATTAGCAGCAACGTAAGGCAGCGAGCTGGCAGAATCGTTAGGACGCCAGGCTTTGTCTTCCATCCTCGCGCTGACGATGAAATAAGTACCAGTTACACACTGGTGTCGATGTAATCGACTATCCCCTCCTCCGCAGTTTCAGACCTTGTGCCTATAGTAGAAACGATTATCATTATTATTGATAGTCTTAGTAGCAGCAGCAGCAGCAGCAGCAGTAGTAGTAGTAGTAGTAGTAGTAGTAGTAGTAGTAGTAGTAGTAGTAGTAGTAGTAGTTAGATGAGTATCAGTGATAGTCGAAAAAAACCCCCAGTTAATGTAATAGTAACAACAGGATTGGTGGTGGCGGAATAGTAGTAGCAATTTTTGAGGTAGAATGAATTTAGTAATAGAATAGTCAGCTGGAGTATTAATAATAGTCGCAGTAACATTTGTATCAACAATAGTAAATGCAACAACAACAGCAGCAGCAGCAGCATAAGAAGCGGCAGCAGTAGAACCACTTGTTTCTGTTGCCGCTATTACTGCCTTGAACATTATTGCATAGTTAGCGTGTTTTGCATAATATTGTTGGCAGTATCTAATAACCAATATCCTTCTAAGGAGATTATCTCTACATATGCCAGATTTACACTACTGGGAAAATTAATGGAAGTAACTAAATGCAGGGACATTTAATCCGACAAAGCTACATTTTCAACTATTTAACACTCTCATGTAATAATCTCAGGAATTATGTTTTACTGTTTACGATGATTGGACAACAGCCACTGCGTGGCCCTTTCTTCGGGGATTTTTTTTAATTGCATCGATTACATTGATTTTTGCATTTATTTCATTATGGTATTTAATTTATTTTATCAATCACTTATTGTCAATCCGCTACGTTAGGCTTCTTTCTTTTACCTAAAGTCTGAACGTGCGACACCAGTTTAAAACACGAACAGAATGCAAAGACAAGCATTTGTGCATATAAGAATGTTAATGCATACACATATATACATACATACACAAATATATGTAAATGTGTATGTATGTGTGTGTGAGTGTTTACACATAAATATATATACTCCAGCGTGTTCTCGCAACTGCATTGGTGAAATGCACAAAAGAATATTACGTATATATATATATATATATATATATATATGTATGTATGTGTGTGTGTGTGTGTATACGTACCTACAGTTATACATGCATAAATCATGTAAGATTTCAACAAGTATAAGAGCACTCAATCAGTTAAGGTAATGATAATCATTAAATAATGTTATGATAAAAAGCACTAATCTTGATCAATAGAGCTACCCAGGGTTTAACAAGATTTATGGTTTTTACTGTAACATTACATGCATACATACAAATATATATACGTAAATACGCACACGCACATTATCTGTAGCTTGATAATTTATTGGAAGAACAAGTAGAAAACATCTCGTCAAAGAACGAAATAAATATTTTATTTAAGGAAGCTAAGAGCCAGACACCATTACACACACGATAAAATTCCAGATATTAAGAATGAAATTTTTTCATATTTCGAGAAAGAGGAAAGATCTAGTTTGTCCGCTCATATTCCGAATGAATATAGGAATTACTATCGTGAATGTTTTCCGATATTCTGAATATTTCTATCAAAATATACAAAACTTGCCAACATGATTCAACTTGTTAACATTTCATCCAAAAAGATTAATGTTTGTTACTCTTGTTCCAATGTTTGTGGAATGGTCTTTTCCGTTCAAGCCCTTTTTTTCTATTAGTTTCGGTTGCAACAATTCTTCTGGGTGATTAAATGTTTAAATATCGGAGACGAACTATTGTTAATATGATAAAAACAGTTTTTGGTGGAAAAGAAAAAGAACATCTATACTACATTACAATCGATTTGATCTCTGATCGTTATCGGATATCAATCTGAACAAAATATAGCGTAGATGTAAATAATAAAAAAAAAAGGTTCCTCCTAAAAACGGTGTTAATGGACTGAAAAATTATACTTGTATTAAGGTAAATAGTAATTCAATCTATATCATTCGGCTAGAATTTATGTATATAACAATTTAAACAAATGTTTCTTTAACTATAAAATAAAAGCCATACAACGTTAATATTATTTTAAAGACAATTGACTAAGATATTGGCATACTCTATTATAGACAACCTTTATTTTATTTATTTAATTCGCGAAAAAATTGACTGCAGGAAAAGAGTGTAAGTTTAGGAGAGTTTTATCGTTTATATACATATTTATTTTCACCTAACAGAAATGTGCTTATAATTAAATTTGAACCAAATGTCGCACTAAATGAAGCACAGTAGTTGCTCCAATGAGAGAACGATATATATATATGTATGTGTATGTGTGTGTATATGTATATACAGTGGCGCTCTGTCGGTTACGACTACGAGGGTTTCAGTTGATCTGATCAACGAAACAGCCTGCTCGTAAAATTAATGTGCAAGTGGTTGAGCACTCCCCAGATACGTGTGCCCTAAACGCAGTTCTCAGGTAGATTCAGCATGACACAGAGTGTGACAAGGCTGGTCCTTTGAAATAAAAGTACAACAGAAACAGGAAGAAAGAGTGAGAGAAAGTTGTGGTGAAAGAGTACAGCAGGGTTTGCCACCATCCTCTGCCGGAGCCTCGTGGGGCTTTAGGTGTTTTCGCTCAATAAACACTCACAACGCCTGGTCTGGGAATCAAATTAATAAACGAGCCACCATCAGCAATGATTTGCAAAATTGGCACCAGACTGGCCATTTTGAGGCTGAGCAGATAGATTGAAATTCCGTAATCTGCTTAAGCTGAAGGTATTAAATTCGAAGTTGTTTCTGCTAGAATTTAAATGCCGTAATTGTTAAAATGGGACTAAAATAAATATTGTTATTGGTACTGGAAACAATTTAAAGACTATGATTGCTAACTGCAAACAGTTTAGAAGGCTATGATTACCTAACATAAAAGAATTAGTTATAGATTTTCTAAAACGGAGAAACTTAAACAAATTGATATTGAGCAGGAGGTCATTTAAATCCAATTATTACTAAACTCGGTACAATTACTACAAGTCGAAGATTCTACCTTTTTATCTTTTACTTGTTTCAGTCATTGGAATGCGGCCATGCTATGTCACCACCTTGAAGGGTTTTTAATGGAAGAAATCTAACTCAGTACTTGGTTTTTAAAGTCTGATATTTATTCTATGGCCTTGTTTTGCCGAACCGATAATTTATAGGGACGTAAACAAACCAACACAGGTTGTCAAGGTTTAGGTAACAGACACGCAAGCATAAACACCCAACCATTCACATACACAAACACACACACACATACATGCATACACACACTCACACACGCGCGCGCGCGCGCACACACACACACATATATATATATGAGGCACTTAAGGTTTTGGTCGGTTGTGAGATTTTGTAAATGAGAGTTGATCAAAATGCTATGCAGTAAGATTGTAACTGAGAACAAGTGCTTAAGAAGCACACTGAAAAACGCTTGAGTTGTATGATTGCTAAAAGTACAACTCCACTTTAAAAATCATTCTTACTAACTGTGAATAAATGAAATATGATTGCTAAGAGAACAAGTGCACCAATGATTTTATTGTTCGACTCATGATCAAAAGGTCAAGTATCTCTTCCTCGACCAGACTTCGCGTTTTGTCGTTAATCAAGTCATTGTTTTCTTCTCCTCTGCTGTAATGTGTCCGAAACGGGACCTGGTTCATTACCGTGTCCTTCCATCAGTCATATCCCGAAGAAGCCAAATGTGTGTCTGTATGCGCTCGCGATTACACAGGCTTCTAAAACAATTAAGAAAAGCATGGTTCGTATTAGCAAGCCATTTTCTCTCGTGAGCTACGGCTAGCTGCACATTTAAAATAGGGATTTTATTTTATTTTTATTTTAATGACGAAGATCGCACAAGGAACGATTTAACTAATACATTAATGGTTTCGTAAAAAATTCAGATATTATGACTGTTAGCTAGGACAATTTAAAAGGAATAATTGCTAAATTGTAACATTTTAAAACATCTTCAGTACTAAAATACCATTAACGCTAACTGCCTGAAATATAGAAATATAATTGCTAAACAGTGCAAGAGAATTATAGTTCTGTATTGCTAAATAGAAATTATTTAATTAATTCCATTGTTTATTAGGAGCAATTGAAATGTCGTTATTGTTGAACTGGAGACGTTAGAATGCTATGGTTGCAAACTGGGAATCAATTTGAAATTTGTTTTCTATGCTTTATCTTTCATTAGCTTCACTCATTGAAATGCTGCAATCCTGGAGCACTGTCATTTAGGGTTTAGTCGAGTAGATCAGTCATTTAAGCTGAACCGCTAAGTTACGGGTACCCTAACAAATCGATACTGGTTGTCAAACAGTGAAGAACAAACACAAATACACGGTTCCACACACATATACATAGATACATTATACTTGTAAATACACATACGCCCATATACATAAAACATTGCGAGTGGATTTGGTATATATATATATATATATATATAT
>NC_068992.1:56600847-56604287 GCF_001194135.2 Octopus bimaculoides
ATATATATATATATATATATATATACAAGGCAGGCTTTCATTCAGTTGCCGTCTACCTACAGGGTTGGTCCGGGGTCACAAGGCTAAGATTGAAGACATTTGTCCAGGGACCCGCAGCGTAGAACTGATCTAAAACCAAGTGGTTGCAAAGCGAAGTGCTTAACCACGCAGCTGTTTCTCCACCTCTGCTTGTTAGCATGGAATAATTTTAAAATTATGATTGCCAACTGACATCCAATTAAGTACTATAATAGCTAAGAAAATACTAAGATTACTAAATGGAAGTTTATAAACAGATCATATTTACTTAGGATATTATGAATATTGATCGCTGCTGTAGTTTAGAACTTGGTTAGTTCTGATTCTGTAGACGTATAATCAATGCAATTTAATAAGTGACAGTCACGTAGTTTTGTTGATTTAGATGTATATTGTGTAGCATGTTCTGGTTTAAAAGACAATCTTGTGTGATTCTAAAGAATGCTGCTGCTCTGTCTAGTAAGGCGGGTGATTACGTAGAACCTCATTAGTTTTCGTGTATCAGCGTTCGTAATTTTCGTTCATAGATGATGTAAGAAATATTGTGGGTTGCCTATCTCCACGTGGTTCAACTACCGAAATGTTTATAGTAATATTTACTAGAAATTATTATTCAAAATGCTACAAGACATCGGCGTTATGTAATTTTGGGCAATCGGACGACCCTGTTGTCAAGATATGGGAATTCGTGATCGTCTGATTCCTTGACAATAGCACAAACACAAGGATGAGACAAGGAAGAGGAAATCTGTATGTGACTACTCAAAATGCTAGAAATAGCAAGCATATCATCCTTAAACTGCTCCATAACTTCAAAAAACAAAAAGAGGACTCTACTGACTGTGGCACAACACCGTATATTTCCTCTCTTGAAGTAGGCGCAAGTTCTTTCCACTAGTTGAGTGGTATCAAGAGCATTAAAATAAAAGTCAATGTTCACGTTTGTAATCTTTTATTGAACTCACGGCCCTTAAAGCATTTCCTGGGCACTGCACTTCGATTCTAAATATACTTAGTCTTTTCATATGACATAACTGCAAACAATGCATTTATTCTATTTATTATTACAAACGCTTACTAGGTTGCGAGCTGGTAGAATTGTGACCGTGAGAGACTGCACAAAGGTTTCATCACCGTTGTTTCGTCCTTGTGTGTGTTCTGTTTCCAAAGAGACAAACAACGATGACGTATATGGACTCAATGAAGGCGTCCGACAGGATAAATTTACATAACTTTAAAGTCATGTAACCTTTTATAATAACAGTTTTTTGAAAAAGGAAAATGAAATCGGTTTTCCTGAAAAGCAGGCAAGACTACATCAGTATATAAAATCAAAAAATGGTAATGACAATTTGAAAAAAGATTGTAGTGCTTGGAAAGAATTTTAAAATATCCTAGACCTCATCCGACATTTCAGTGTTGCTAATTTTCTTCATATGCGGAAACGTCAATAGTACTTTTCAGAAGAACGTATGTAAATTCAGAAATCCAGAAGGCATAACTAAACACCTTTCCCGTTACACTATTGTCGTATAGAGTTTATTTCATACGAATAGGTTTTTGTTTGATCAGAACATGTATATGTATATGTGTCATAAGGAGTAACCGTTTTAAGTCTAATCGCAGTTTGGTTTCTATATTCATGTAAATTCTTCTAATTAGATATTTTCTTTCTTGGCGCTTTAGTTTTAATGGTGGTAACATTTTGGCTAAAGACAGCAAATTACGTTGAATTGATAATTGAGATGGTAATTTCGAACCTGAAGTGGCGAAATGTTATTATAAGAACAGTTTAATGTTGGCAAAGAGAATTATTAAAAATTGTCGATTTTGCACAGGCATTTAAGATTTCGTGTTGTTGATCGGAAACAGCTATGTCAAATCAGCGCTGTATTTTGATAGCGTTATTGAAAACTACGCTACGTTGTAATCGATTATTACTACATATTTCAAATACCAGGTTACTTCACTTGACATCCCATCATGCATCATTAAAATGTCAGCATTCTTTCTACTTCATGTGTCTCTCATATGATGAACTTTTCATATCCTTTATCACATACTTATGTCATCAATCAAATCCCTTTTGTTCTGTGTGACACTACTGAAAGTCTTTCACAGAATTTCATTTGACCATATTCAATTCGCGGACACTGATGTCTTTGGAATCCTACAGATTCCTCAGGGATGTATTTACGTATTTACTATTCTCAATTATTTGCCTCACAAAAATATGAAAAAAAGAAAATGTCACTAACAGCGACATAATTTTATTAAATATCTCCCCGACAGATATTCAAAATATTAATGGATATATTTATTAATTACAACTTCGTTTTTGTATTTGACTTCAAAGCTTCTTGACATGACAACGGGTGTAAGAACAAATTTTGTTCCGTTACTGGGCTGTCATTTTTGCCAAAAGAAACACACGCACTGGTTATATTTAACCTTTTCATATAAATCTTTAGTTAAGTATCAAAATAATTAACTAATCGATTCTTAGGTAAACCTTTCCATTAATCAACCAATCAGCTAGTTTCTTACAGTTCTTTTGTCGCCAATGTTTCCTCAGCATTATATCGCAGGATGGGTGACGTATTTGCTTCACATTCATATCGGTGATTACTACAAAGCATAAAAGTAGGAAACATGATCTATCATAGCTCACGAAGAATGTTATATCATCTCCATGTTATTGCAAATCCTTTAGAGTCAGCCGACCCCTCTGGTCTTCTATAGTTTGGTAACAAGTGCTATACTTTGGCTAGTTATTATAAATGACTATTTAGTTGCAAGGTGATACATATACCCTCTCGACTTGCACACACTTTGACCTAAAGATTCCTTCGAATAGCACACACTTTGACCCAAAGATTCATCCAGAATTTGGCAGCTGGAAGAGGAGAAAGCTGCACACACACAATTGGTTCACAGCCACAGCTGAGTAGACTGAAGTAACGTAAAATTAACAGCCTTGCTCAAGAACAGAACGCGTCAGCCGGTCCCGAAATTGAACCCACCGCATAATGATCCAGAGATGAACATTTTAACCACTAGGCAACGCATTTTACATGCAAATCTTAAAATGTCTGCAATTTACATTAAATATTTGGAGCCAAGTAGCAAATTTGCTACGGCTAATATTCGCTCGCTTGAATATATTTCATAACACTATTCATGTAATGTTTCATCTGTTACAGCTGTGAAACTAATGTCCTTATATACTGTGAGTTTTAAGTTATCGCACATCATTCTCTCTGCAGCAGAACTTTATTAAATATACTCTTTGAATTTAGACCACATGCAATTCCAGCCTCAGCCACCAGTTGAAAAGCAATTGTGATTAATAAAAACTTGTCGTTTATTCCGTCTTTCGTATTTCATTTTACCATATATAT
>NC_068992.1:56604532-56616808 GCF_001194135.2 Octopus bimaculoides
TATATATATATATATATTTATATATGCCTCAAATTTCATTAGTACTATCGTACGAACCTCGAGGGTCTTGAGTCAGTTATTTCAAGCCGCAGCTAATGAATAAAAGATAAATAGTTTAAACTATAATTTATGTATTGAATTCTATTTTCCTGTTTATATTGTCAAGTACATATAGGCGCACACAAAACAGTTCATCGACAATCGCACATACAAATACAAAACAGAAACATGTTGCATAATATTATTCACATTCCATATGTTATATCCTGTAAAGTTATTAGATTTTTCAACAAGAGAGGCGTGTGAAACAAGCAAAATTTATTGAAATTACGATGTTTGTAAAATTCTGTGGATTGTTGATCTAATTAAGATTACAATATATTGAATAATGTATTAAATTAGCTATTGATTACTTTTTAAATATACATGCCAAAACAATAAAAAATATGGTGGAGTGTAGTACATTTCTGATATTTATAATATTGAACATTATAGAATTTCAGTGAATGCTACCATTGGTTTCCAGAATCCATACAAATAAATGCAGCGTTTATAAAGTTTACTGAAACAGAATCAGATTTTCTCTTGCGTTTTTCTTCTTTCCATTAAGTTTTCTGTCTCGTGAAAGTAATTTTTCTATTAAATGAACTGAATGCAATTCTGCAACTTAGATAATCGAGTATATTATTAAATGAAAGTTAAATATTATTGGAGACACAAGAAGTTTGTTTTTCACTTGCTTATCAGCTAGAAGCTACATAATACTTTATAAATGTTAGGTCAACAACACAACACGTCTCAAACTCCTTGACAGTATCATATCGTTATATTGTTTCCAGAAAAATATACCTTAAGCATAATAACAATCTCTATCACGAAGTGCGTTTTATTTTGTTCTAACATAAAATTGATTTTAATACGATATATTTCCCAAGGAGAGTGAATGGATAAAAATTGATTCAATACTGGGAGAATGCCATGTATTATGCAGCTAGATTGGTTAAAGTTCTGAACGAAAATATTACCGGGGTCAGCTTTAACTTTCATCTTTCCCAGGGGCGATTAACAACATACAAAACTGTAAAATTCTATAGTCGATCGAATTGATCATGCTCATGCGCAAATCTTGTGCACTTGTGACCTCTTTGTAACACGTGAGGCATATTTTGTACAATATGTGTGTGTGTTTGTTTGATTACACACACACACGCACACACGCATATATACAATGTGTGCGTGTGTGTATGTCTTTATTTCTTTCTTGATTTCTCTCTCTCTCTCTCTCTCTCTCTCTCTCTCGATGATTTAATGCAATCATAACACAACATATGTAGATCAAATCAGTAGAGACACTGGATGCTTCTACAAAGACCTGTCGCCGCTAATGTAGGGAGCGAGATGGATGGTATGTGCAGGTTGAAAGATATCCGAGCAAGCTCGACCAAATTATTGGTGGAAAATGTAAACGGTATTAAAATAGAGCTGCTAATATAATAGTTTCTTGCCATGGAGATACTATTATACAGATTTACATGACGTGCCTTGTATTCCTCCCAGTAATCCTCAAGCTCAGGGCACATGTTTAGACCTATTTGAAATCCAGAACGCTGGTATCTTCTCATGTTCCAGCGTACTGGTTTTCAAAAATAACTAACCATGTGCCCTGGACCTGAGGGTTTCTTGGAGACACACAAGGAACATTATATAAATCTACCTATTTACAGTGTATCTATTCTAAACTGTGTACATTAAATAATATTTATCTCTCGTTGGATGGAGTGCTTTTTTTGGTGACACAACTTTAAAGGAACACTATATATATATATATATATATATATATATATGGGAGAATATACAAAAAATAACAACAGACGAGGACAGGTGGTGTAAATAACAAAAGTATATATTAGTATGACGCTCGGGAATACGGAAAGTCTTTGACGTTTCGAGCTACGCTCTTCAACAGAAAGAATACGGAGACAAGGAGAAAAACACGGAGAAAAAAAAAAAATTGAATAGTGTTCAGTCAACGGTCAATCATAATATATATATATACACGAGAGTAGTTCAAAAATTAAACGCACTCTTGTTTCAGCAGTATATTAAAACAAAAGCAGGGCTTAAAAAATTCAATCATCAGCGCCATCAACATTACCAAGAGGACCAATACAAGAAATGCTGTCACCATAATCACCCCACCTCCACCACCACAAGAAAGAGTAACAACAACCATTGCGTCATAAAGTAGGAAGAATGGAGTATATAAAGCTGTCGATCAGTGGATATAGGCCTTATTGTTTGAATTACTAGCTTACTATGGGATTTACAGGATGACAGATGATCTAGAATTACACAAAAACGAACACAACTTTAAAATCTAAAAAATTTAACAATTAAGTTCCTTATAAAAGCATAGCAAAAATTGCACTAATTTTTTTTAATGGTTTATTCCAAGGAGGAAGGGTAACATTTGACCCGACGACATGCCACAAAACCTCTGTACTATAGTATAACCTGATTCTATATAGTGTTTCTAAGCTCCTTCGTAATTATGTGCGCATTTTGGTTTCTTAAAAGTTCTCCGTAGCAACAGATAGGTGTTCGAATAACCTGATCAGCCAATGTTTTAAGTCTTCAACTTGTTTCCTCCTCCTTTGGGTTTAGCTACAACACGGTTTTCGCTATAGATTTCGTAATTACTGCAGCGTACGCCGCTGTTTCCAGTAAAAGAGTACAAGAGATTCCTGCATCATGCAGAGATCTAGGCGATGGCGGAATTCTGCCCGTCTTAGTATGCAACATGGTGGAATCGTTTGAGCTCAAGCGTTAAGCTTCTCATACGCATTTCCATGCAATGTAGAGCTCACTTTGTAACTGGCTAACAATCGGCCCAATATCATGCCATGGATCATACAATGAGCTCGTACACCTTCGACTGAGAATACGTCAACATACAGTGCCCTCATGGAATAGCCGTAACGTCGCGGAATCCCTCTAATTTCTCTCCCAAGAGTCGAATAGTTGTATTAGCCTTGGTATAGGATTACATCTTTCATGGATTCCAGTTATGTTGCCTGTTGAAAGGCAATCTGATTTACTCAGAGGCATATAAAATAACTGATCATAATATCCTAAAATTAATTAGATAGATAATTCTCAATTCATTACAAAATTAACAAGTCTAATTATATAAACTTAATGGATATGCATTATTCATTTTTAACGAATAGAGTGAAACTCTGATACATCCTATTCCATCCCCGACCTTTTCGTCTTTTTCTCTAGCAGCGAACACATTGTTAAATGTATCCATCTTTAAGATAGTAAGATGTGACTGGAGCTATGATAATATAATGCGCAACTTCGTATCGCGTCAGAGAAGTGATGGTAATAGTATTACATTATACTAATCATTATTTTCTCATATCTGTTTTATACAATCAATACTTCAACCGTATTGCATAATTCATTCTCATCTTTATACAAGGCAAGCACTTTGAGGGGAGGGAAAGTTGATTACCTTAACTCCTTGTTCAACTGGTACTTATATTATCGACTCCAAAAGGACGAAAGACAAAGTTGTTCGCAGTGGGATTTGAACTCAGAGAATAAAAAGGTAGAAAAATACCGTTTAGTGATTTGTTCGGGTCGTTAACAATTCTGCCAGCTCACTTCCCTCAATACGTATAACATAATAGTAAGAAAGTGTGATAGTCCAAAAAGCAATTTCATGAATCTCGGGCGCTTTTGTTTACTGCATCGTTAGTTCCGATTGCATATACTTTGATCCCTTGCACTAAATTGTGACCCTCTCTATGCAATCATTTATTATACATTCAATACAGCTCTGCAACAACTTAGCAAGATTTATTTTTCTTTACTGCAACGTAATTAACATTTAATAAATTCCATTATTTTCAATATTTAATGATAGTTTAATAAATTCTCCCCCAGACAAATCTCATCTGGATACGAAATTAGTGTGAAAGTCGACAATGAAGACGGTTTAATTAATTGCTGTATACTCTTAGGCTCATTTCTTGATAATTAATATACAAAGTTCATGTATACTTCGACTTGCCATCAACTGATCATGAATGAATCATGTTATATTGCATTGAGTCTACATGATTAGGAAATAATGCCGAGGTTTAAACTGTAAATCTTTCCCTGGCAACAATTATTAACTGATGAAATAATTATCTATTCTTATGATAATGTCATGAAACGAAACGTCTAAAGTAGCGACGCGTGTTAACATATAATAACCCTGTGTTCAATATCGTGAAGGACTTAACAAAACTTAAGTGATTTATCTCGTGCAAAGTTCCTGTCATTCGGCATTATATAGAACAAAAAATATATAATAAATTTTAAAATAGTGTGAGGGAAATACGTAAAGTTGTACTATAACCCTGTCTAGAGTAGCGAGAAGTTGCAAATGCTAAAAAATACGTAATGCCTTTAAAATCAATAACGGCATATCAACTATATGCAAAATAATCTGGTATCCCTACCATCTTTACCGCCATTTTACATTTTAACAAAAAAGAAAAAGTATATATGCAATTAAACAAATACACACACACACACACACACACACACACACACACACACACACACACACACACACACACACACACACACACATATATATATCTGTACATATATATATCTGTACATATATATATATATCTGTACATATATACATATGTTGAGGGATAATAGTAATAATGGTACACTCCTCCCACGTGACGAGTTGTATGTTCTAGTCGTTACAAGTAAGGTGACGTCGGTCAGTATGGAGAGAGTACGATGTAGACGGTCATAGATAGTCGTTGTCTTACTTTTCTTACTAACTATGCTGCCATACTAGAACGGGCGTGATAACATTTCGACATAAAAGATAATAACACTATATTTCTACATATGTGTATGTACGTCCACACACAAACACACACACACAGACACACACATATACACACATACACACACACACACACACACACACACACGCACATAGACATAGGCAGACTCACACACACACACACACACAAACACACATTTATATAACCGCAAATAATTATGCTATTATACCCCAAATACCGATTGAAGCGACGAAGAGAAGGAGTAACGAAAATTCAGAAGGAATGGAAGAAAAAGGAAATTATAATAATTTCATTTTTTTAGCTTCATTTTTCATCCTTTATTTTTTTTTAGCTTCATTCAAAATGCAAAAAAAGAAAATTAAATTATTAGCTGAGAACTTGATTGTTTGGTTTAGCTTTGAGGCTTTTCTATGTCTTCGTGGCTAAACTATATTATTAACACGTACACTAGAAAAGAACGTGCTGTGCATGTATTCTTATCTGTTGATAAGACATAGTGTAGTGAACGATTTACTAAATGAAGCAGCAAGGCTTCAGAAAAAAAATTTATAATTATTTTATGTAATTGCAATTACGCTGTTAAGTGACTAATAGTGGTATACTGAGCTATTGCTGGGGCTACAATCTTAGCCATGCACATTTTTCTTTAGTTTCATTTTATTTCTGTTTCATGAATTTATTTTGTCCGCCCCAAAAGGACTTCAACAATTGTTATTTCAATCACGTGATCTAAAGCATTAGCCATATTACAATGAGGAGAATTTTCTTAAATGTATTCTTAACACGCATACAAATAGATTTAGCATCATATATATATATGTATATATAATTTTTTACATCCCAATAACCTAAGAGTTCAGCATAAGACAACGATAGTATTAAAACCAGATTTAAAAACAAAAAACAAAAACAAAATAAACTTCTCGTCGGTGGCCCGGTAGGCCGCAGTCTAGTGACTGAAACAAGTAAGAACTAAGAGGTAAAAGGTAATTATATTATTTATGTGCATGACAACCTTGCCTTTGTAAACGATGAATTACTTCGTTGAGCACTTAATGTAAACTATTTCGCAAGTTTTAAAAATCTGATTAACTTAAATATTTTCAATCTCTTCCATTTTAATACCTTAAGCAACAACACTGCAACAACTACGATTGCTTGTAAATGAGATTTAGTAATTTACCAAAGTAAAAATAAGAAAATAAAAAGTAAACCATATAATTGTTTTTAACAGAATTTGATGTAAAGATGTTGAAAGGATATTTAAATCGCCCAAGACTGTATAATTCACACACATTTATTATTTCTTTATCTAAGTCAGCTTACATCACACATACATACATACATACATACATACAAGCATGCATGCATGCATACATACATACATACATACATACATACATACTTACATAATACATATATATATGCATATATACATATATATATATATATATATATATATATATATATATATATATATATATATATATATATATATATATATATATATATACACACATGTATATATACATATATATACATACATATATATATATATACATGCATACATATAAATATATATATATGTATATATATATACATATATTTATATATGTATATGTGTATGTGTATATATATATATGTGTGCATATATATAAATGTATGTGTTTATATATGGGTGTATACATGTATATATGCTTGTATGTCTATGCATATATATATATTTTCATATGTATATTTACATATATATGTGAATGTGTGTGTTTGTGTGTGTAATTATTTGTATGCGTACATGTGTATAACATGTGTGTCCATGTCCAAAACGTAATGTGTCTGAAGGTACAAAATTGAATCTCAATATTACCAATGGATTAAATTGTCGACTGCACTGATTATGTATCCTATAATACTATTTTATGTAGCCACTGAAAAAGAAATGAGAGCAATCATTATAATAATAATAATAATACTAATACTAATACTACTACTACTAATAATAATAATGATAGTGAAATTAGCAATAAATTATACGATATCTTTAGCAGGTAGCAAACATGTTTAGCATTTCAAATTACGGACGAAAATTAAGAAAAATAAAATAAAAACTTGAGAAATGATACATGCAAGTTACATTTTTTTTAAACGCATTGATAAATTATACAAGATGATTAGAATATAAATTGAGATGATTTCATACATATTTAATATGATCAATCTACGTAATTAACCGCGAGCTGGCTAGCAATCTCGCTCCATTTCTGAACACAGATTATCAACAAATTTAGGAAATAAATCAGAATCATGAGATTTTGCATAAGTGTTTAGTAAATGTTAGTAGGAATTTTTCCGTTTTTTTTTTGTTTGATTGTATTTTATTATTTTTTTTCAAATCCAAGTAAATGAAATTCAGAAAATAAATCAGTTGACATTAAACGTTTTTTTTTTTTTTTAATTTTGGGGATCTCGAATTATATACAGTTATAGATAAAGGTTTCAAACTGTGGAGCAGCGCCATCTTTTGGCTGAGGTGAGTGGGGAGATCGATCACATCGATGGTAGAGTCTGAATGGTACTTGTTCTATCAACCTTGAAAGGATAAACGGTAATGTCGGCGAATTTGAGATCAAAACGTAAGCATTTCGTCCGGAGTACGAACGGTTTTACAAGCCCGCCGCCTTGATTAGGCTAGAAATAACTGTATGTAAACCCTTTTGGATAGAAAAATTCGAAGGCAGTTCTTGGAGCTCAAACCTAGATCTGGCGTAGATATGTCGGGCGGTCTAACAGTGGATGTAAGCAACCCTTCGAGTTTCTCTATTCGAATCTTATAAACTTTATTCTTACTAGTGTGGAGGCGCAATAGCCCAGTGGTTAGGGCAGCAGACTCGCGGTCATTGGATCGCGGTTTCGATTGGGCGGTGTGAGTGTTTATTGAACGAAATCACCTGAAGCTCCACGAGGCTCCTGCAGGGGATGATGGCGAACCCTGCTGTACTCTTCCACCACAACTTTCTCTCACTCTTTCTTCCTATTTCTGTTCTACCTGTATTTCAATGGGCCAGCCTTGTCACACTGTGTCACGCTGATAAAATTCCGTGATGCATTTTTAAATGCCTTCTAAACACCTTTCATGCTGCAATTGCCTTTGTTTCATCACACTATCTCAGATCAAGTCACTTGTTATTACGAGTGTTTCATTTAATCCGATCAAGGAACAGCTTGCACGTTAAATTAACTTGCAGGTAGCTGAGAACTCCACTGACACGTGTACCCTTAACATAGTCCTCAGGGAGATTCAACGTGACACAGAAGGTGACATAGATGACCCATTTGAAATACATGTACAACTCATTTTTGCTATCTGAATGGATTGGAGCAACACGAAATAAAGTGTCTTGCTCAAGATCACGACTCGTCACCGGAAATCGAACTAACGACTGTACGATGTGTGAGCCGATTAGCCCAGGTACTGAGCTACGACTGAAATTTATTACACTGAATAAAATATATTTTACATGCAAAAATCATAGAAATTAGAAGCACAAAATGATAAATTTGTTCAAAGATATGAAAGAAATATTAATTTTCAAAAGTTACAAAAATATGTACACCCTAAAGGAAATTTGCTATATTCAATTTTTTATCCATTTTGTTTTTAGTAAATTCAGATAATGCTGATAATTTCAATTCTAATAAATTATTACTCCTGGCATTTTTGCACTGGTCATTGTTATTGCATCTGCAGAAATTCCGATTTGTATACCGTGGTGAAAATCTTCATTGTGATTAAAATGGCACCACAAGGAAAAGAATTGTCTGAAGATTTGAAGAAAATTATTTTTAATTTGCACAAGAATGGTTTAGGATACAAGTTGATTAGTAAACGAATACATATTAGCGTAAACACAGTTGCCAAAGTAATTCCGAAGTACAAATCTACCGGACAGTTAAGCAATATAGATCGTCCAGATCGTCCTTCCATATTTGCCACATCCAACATTGCATGATGGATGACAGGCGTCGTAACGCTTCTTCTTTGGCACAAGAAGTGACTTCTGTTAGTGGAAAGAGTGTACCCGCTCAAAGAGTTCACCGAAGTTTGAACCAGTGAGGTCTTCATGGACGCATTCCTCGTAGGTACCCTCTCCTCAGTAATTAGCTGCTCTGCAACAAAGGATTTTCTTTTTTCTTATTATTCTTTCTTTCTTTCTCTCTGTATAAATATATATATATATATATATATATATATACAACGTCCTTTTTTCATTTTTATCTAGCAAATCAGTTGACAAGCTTTTGGTTGATTCTGGGCTATATTAGAGGTTACCTGCCGTATGCGCTAAGCAATGGGACTAAACACAACACCATGTGGGTAGGAAACAAAAGTTTTTACTTCACACCTGTACATAAAACAAGCGCTAGGTAAGACAGGTAGCCCCTCCCATCAATTTCCTCTAATTTGTAGTTATCTCCAGACAGTAAACGTTCGGAATTTTCTGAGCCGCATTAACCAGCCAGTTTCAGCCAATGAAAAGCATGGAAATAATTTCCTGAGATCGATTCATCTCTTGACGCAAATTAATACTAGATCGGAACTTGGCTAATGAGATGAAATTTAACAATTCTGGCTATGTCTGCAATTGCTGTTTCTATAGTTAATGCATATGTGTATACAATTTTGATTGGGATAAACAGAAGGAATATAATCTATGGAAAAGTAGCGATGCTAAAATCACTGCAAATGAACTAAATCTACCGTTCTTCTTTTATTGAGTGTTGTCCGTTATGGATGACTCTCTTGCGAGCGTTTGAACCAGACTTACGGTTGTTTCAGAATATCTTCCTCGAACTAATCTAAAGGGTCCTTTAACAGGTCATGCCCATTCTTTCTCGCTCAAAAAGAATTTTTCAAAAATACAGTCAAGCACATCATAATAGCTGGACCTTAATTTTTAATTTGGTTAGAAAACTCATAATATAGAAAGAGTTAAGCAAGGAAGCAACATGAGTAGAAAAGACGATCGATTGTGGCGCTTCACACAGTATATGTTTGGAATAATGATTTGATGAACGTTATTCAAAACTGAAATGTAAATGATATCGAAAACCAACCGGAAATAAATCTATTTTGATAAGGAAAATGTCTCTTGCTGAATCTATTGTTAAGTATCAAAAAAGCTATACACTGTAGCTCTATTAAGAGCGGGTAGTCTAGATGCGTTTTTAACAAACCACGCTTCAGTAATACTTTCTTCCATATGCAATTGTCAATAATAATGATAGTCATGAGAATATGAAGCAGAGGACAATTTGGAAGAAATAGAAGAAGAAGATAGATAAAGAAGAGGCTAGGAGAAAATGTAAAGCACACGAAAGTGGACAAACAACATCGACATTGAGAACGACAAGAATATAAAAGATATTTAATAAATGAGGTACTGGTATGACCATAAAATAAGAAGTAAAAGGAGGAAATATAGCAAAGGAAAGGAAAAGCAAGAAAGAAAAAAAGACGAGAATGCAAAAGGGGAAAAATGCATTGAAGAATAACAAACTGGTGTGACTATAAATGAGAGAAAAAAAAAAAGAATCAATCAAGAAATGATATAAACTTAAGTTGTTCACTGAAAAGAAAATAATTTACGTTTCTATAGCAACGCAGTTGAAAATTCGAATTTTCAACGAATAATTCTAAATTGATAATATAATTAATTTTAACAGGTTTCATAGGATAACTAGTCGCATTTAAGTCAAATCACCTGGAAGCAGTACTGAATTCTGATTTTAAGATTCGGATGATCCGATTATATTTTTACCTGGCGCCATTATACTTTGAGTCACACACACACACACACACACACACACACACACACACACACACACATATATATATGCAAGACATTTCAAATAAATGAGCAATTTTCGTCTACAGAGTTTTTATTATTAGTTATTTATACACCATATTTAATTCTCTGTCCGACAAATGTTTCTACTGCATGGTTATGTCGATATTTCATTGGATTGGCATCCTGTTTGTTCGTCTGCATTCGGATTTAATTCAGGCTATATACATGTCCATACAGCTTTATTTAAGGTGTCGCCACTCTTAAAGTTTGAAGCAAACTTCCAATTTTAATAGTGGCAACATCCGAATAAAGCTTTTCGAACAATGCTATTCCAATTTGAATAATGTTGCTTTTCCAATTGCAATCACCGAATACGACTATGTACGAATGTTTTCATTCACTCCCTACACTCACTTGACTGCGGCTATGCTGCAGCATCACCTTTAGTCGAACAAATCGACCCCAGGAATTATTCTTTGTAAGCCAAGTACTTATTCTAATTCCGTCTACCAAATCCACTCACAAAGTTGTGGTCGTCCCGAGGCTATCGTAGAAAATACTTGCCCAAGTTGCCACACCGTGGGACTGAACCCTGAAACATGTGGTTGGGAAGCAAGCTTCTTACCACACAGCCACCCTGTTTATATTTAAATATATATTCAACTATGTATTTATGTGTTCTAACTTTCTATCTGTCTGCCCATCAACAATTTAGCTATCTAGCCAGCTAGCAATATAGTCTCGCTGGGTTCTTTGGAATCTGTTGTGGCCTCATTGAGACATTATCGGTATATTTTTCAAATATTAATGGAAATACGACTAATTGTTTGATTCAAATTTAATAACCGAACACAAAATTTTGTCCCACATATTCTAATCCCATGGAAATTTCCGTCATGACTTATGACATTTCTATTTTGATTACAATAGAGAGCTGTTTTGGTTTATATAAATAGCGAATGAATATATAAGCGAATTTAATCAATACACATATATCTTCCACGGACCTGCTGATGAAAGGAATACACGAATGGATATCAACACAGGAGTTTATCTCGCAGATGCACATTTGTGTAGAGAGTAAGCCTATATCTGATATGTCTAGATACCGTCTACTATTTCATCGGTTGTTAATTGAATTCCTTTATAGTATACGTATTTATGCATGTCTCCCTCTCTCCCTCTCTTTCTCTCTCTATACATATGTGTGTGTGTGTGTGTGTGTGTGTGTGTGTGTCGTTGTGCGTGTATGTATATGTGTGTGCGTGCATGTGTATAAGTTGCCGCAAGAACCTGTGCACGTATAGGCGAAACTCAGAATAGCAAGAGACTGATTTGACCAAAAGAAAATATATTATTAACTTCTACTATAGTACATACATATACACATATATATATATATGTATAAAATATATAATACAAATCTTACATAAAATATGATTTATTATATGTTATACGTGTCTGTGTATGTAAATATATATTTAAATGTATATATATATATATATATATATATATATATATATATATATATATATATATAT
>NC_068992.1:56617190-56618719 GCF_001194135.2 Octopus bimaculoides
AAATGCAGGTTGTGGCACATAAAAATACAGACGAGTTAGCTATGTTTAATGAAAAGAAAACTTTTAGAACTTCTTAATTTTTCGCAGTTATAGTCTGCTGACTCCACATATTGCGGCAGCTGTTATTGCATTTAGATAAAAAAAAAAAAAAAGGAATAGCACACGCTCTCACAGACACACGAATTCTCACACACATTGAAGCACACAGAGACACACACGTTTAATAAACTTCAAATACCAGAGGTGAGAAAGCGTTTGAAAACACAGCAAAGATATCTTCTAGTAAAAGACAATTTGCAACGTTAGCATCTTAGAGGCTTAACCTGTGACTTCAGAAACAGCTGAAATGTGAAGTAATCATATATAAGACAGACATAACAGAAAGAAAGATGAAACACAATATAATAGTCGCATAAAATTGAAACCAGCTTAGACGCTTGTACATGTCTGTTTTCCACGCTAGAAGTGGTGACCAATTTGCACTGAAATCATTTCTTGCAGCTTTAAATATACAAATATACAACGTCATTATTACGTTATTGTAGCCTTTAAATATAAATAGATCTCCGTCGCTTTCGATGAGGCAAATGTATTTTTTGGATCATTGAAATATGAAGCCAGAGGCTGAACATTACAGTGAAATATATACCATTAACACTGATTGAGTAGGCTTGGCCCTTAAATTGCATTTTCGGTTGGTTTAATTTCATTTACTATGCTTGGTTCGACACGAAATTATGATAAAGAAAGCCTTGCAGTGCGATTGAACTGTAGATATCGGGATTGCAAAGGGATTTTCTGAACTATTCGGGCATCATGTTTTCTTTGTGGCAAAGTGCTGCGTACTCTAATACAGCACTCAGAATCAGTAATGATCGAGTAAATAAAGAGAGGAGGTTTACATGAAAAGCATGTATCATACAATAACCATGGATTTTAAGCTAATGTTGTTTCAATAAGCCAGCTCAAGTTCCACAAAGAGAACGGGTGCTAATCTATTCTTCTTAGATAGACGAACGTCATCCATAACAAAATTACTAACCTATAAAAATACGGGATTATCTCTCAGGATTTGTAACACTTTTTGATATTAGGTCTGTGACATCAGATTGATCTCTAGAAGGTAAAAGGTGTAAGATACAGAGTAACTTCAGGAATAGATTGGGGTGGAGTGGGTTAACATCAAAATTGTTTTTTCAAGTACGACGATCAATCATCTTGAAAAGTCCAAGAAAATGCTGCATATATTTTGTACAATGAATAATTAAACAAAGTTCACATCAAACCAATTGGAACAGAAACTTGTTAAAATTTCAAAATGTGTTATATTCACATTCTCAACACGACACAAAAACTTCACCTCTACAAAGATGTTATCACACACAAACTCAGATACACACTATATGAGATCACAAACTCGTTAACATTAGCACATGAACCCATACACACGTATACTCACATACACCCACACACAGGTACATACGGGCACACACACAATCATACACACATAAAACACACACACACACACA
>NC_068992.1:56618729-56619393 GCF_001194135.2 Octopus bimaculoides
CACACATATATATATATGCATACATATATACACAGACACTAATTCTGGATTCATAAATAAATTAAAACAAATTGCACAAATGAAGACAAATGCTTGGAACGAAATGGAAATTGAAACAGGACTATTTTGCAAATTTTCTTTTTGTTTGAAGTATTGTAATATAAGAATAAAGAAGCACGTATTGCTGTGGTGTCAGTTAATTGCTTCCGTTGGCAATCACATGCATCTAGGTTCGGTTTCACTGCATGATAACTTCTGCAAGTAAGTCTTACTCTAATTTTAAATTATGCGTCACCTTATGAATGCAATGCGGTTGACGGAAAGTAATACATATGTCTAATATTTATAAGTGTGTGTGTAACACCATGATTATAGAGGTGGCTACAATAAATACTAAGAATGATTTGATCGATAAACCTAGCAGAATAATCAAATATATTAAAAAGAATGTATGTTTCTATTACCAGAATATGTCATTACTGCTGAGAAACCGACGTTTATATCTATCTATCTATCTATCTATCTATCTATCTATCTATCTATCTACATACATATATACACATACAGTGATAAATGCATACATATATATACATATACATACATACATGCATACTTATATTTATACACACACATATAGACACACATACACCCTCATTTATATATA
>NC_068992.1:56619979-56628126 GCF_001194135.2 Octopus bimaculoides
GCAAGACATGGATGCGGAGGTCTTCAAGACAAAACTTGACGCTTTCCTCTCCACGATACCAGACGAACCAATGGCTCGTAATGAGACGCAGTTTAGGGCAGCTGTGTCAAATTCTCTTATACACCAGATGTGCCATCAAAACTCTTGATTGGACCATGCCAGGTGGGGGAGAAGAGCCATGCAAGGAACGTGAAAATCACGGTGGTGCACCAGCATGACCGCAGCCACTTGGCTGAAACACATAAATAAATAAAATAAAATAAATATATATATATATATATATATATATAAATTATGCAACGGCGGTTTAATCAATGTGTTCACATGACAAACTTCGCGAGAATACCAAAACGCCGTGTCAACGACTCCTACCGACCTCTACTCTTTAAAAGACTTCGGCTAGTCCATTCTTCCAATCTCCCAGGGATGTCAATGACTCTCGCCACATCTCCCACTTTGAGATTGACTTCCGTTGGAAGTTAATATTATTTTTAATTATTTATTTTTATTTCATCACATCTCACTTTTTGCTTCGAGAATCTCGTCGCCACTTGTATATCCTTGATACACGTTGGATATCTTCATTACACAGCAGAGGTTTTAATCAATGTGTTCACACGACGTACTTCGCGAGACGGACCAAAACGCTCTCTCAACGACTCCTGCCGACCTATACTCTTTATAAGAGTTCGTCTAGTCCATTATTCCAATCCCCCAAGGGTGTCAATAACTCTCGTCACAATAAAGTTGCGTGCCAGTGTTTACGTTTAATATGTAATCTAAAAACGTAAATCGAAGTTTCGCGAAAGGAAACTTGCACCTTGCATCTATTCCCTCACAGATGATCGTGATGTCATTATGGCAAAGTGTAATTCTCGACGCCTTTCTAAATTATGGCATAAATGTTAAAATAACCTGTTTAGCCTCATGTAAGGATCATGGTGCGAATAAAAAACAAACAAAGGAACGCACTGTTTAATTACAGTTTTACTAATTAATGAGCATTTTAATTAGTTTACATATAATCTAGTTAATTGATAATAGTGGTTATATTTTGCTTCTAACTGAAGCACAATATAACTACTGGAGGTTTTTGATTAGGAACACGACTCCTTCAAATCCATACGTACACACATTGATATATGCATAGCTACGCTCATATACGTTCACATGTATACACACATACATACACATGTGTACACACACACACACACACACACACACACACACACATACACAAGCACATACACACACATAGATATACGCGCGCGCACACACACACACACACTCAAATACACACACACACACACGCAAACGCATACAGACATTAATATAATCAGCAGGCTGCGATGTTTCACCAAAAGAAGAGTTGTAATTGTCACTGAATGTGACTAGGGTGTTAAGAAACACTTACATTGCTAGAAATAAGAGCTAAAACGCACATGAAGGAAAACAAACACTAGCAGGTGCCTGAATCGTCCGAAAAATGCTGATCGAGAGTCCCTAATACGAACGTCAGTTTAGGCAATTTCTGTTGCCTCATGTGTTAAGCCCGCTCGATCTTGGCCTTTCTCGGACGGTTTCTCTATAATATATGTTTTTGTCATCCAAATTTATGAATGATTTAGCGATTTGTTAAGGTGTATGCATGAAATTAATACACACAGCAGTTTAATCGAATTGATATCGAATTGATATTATGGTAGAAGACACTTAAGTATCACGTTCGATTCGAACCCGCATATCATACATATAAGCGAATATTCGCACATATAAGCGAATATCTTAACCTTACCACTGGCATTTACGCGCTCTAAACCACGAAGCCACGCTTGCAGGAAATAACATAAAATGATATAACCTAATTTAAGATTTGGTTGGGAAATTAACGCTGATTTTCTTCATACATTGTTCTTATGATTTAATTCTCGCTATGTTACGTGCTTCCATCTTTAATTGCGTTGTTCTTTAATTAATTAATTAAGAGTAAAGTTAAGAAAATTTCCATGCCTTAAAGATTATATTGACGTCGCCATACAATTAATGAGTTAACGCGCCACTAAGAAATTAAGAAAATGTAATTGTCATATAAGAGGACAAGTCGCCATGCATTAACATCTGTTTCGAACATCCTTTTGTTTGTTACTGTTTCATTTATACACAAATTGGCAATAATAAGAATAATTACAATGTATTAAACTGACAACATGTACAATGTTTTAGTAATACTTAGAACTTATATAGAAGCAATCTTGTGTAAATAAGGACCAAATAAACATTGCACTTAGGAGATCAATGATATGATTAAATCGACATAAGATACCAGTAGAATGAAAGTAGGCCCTCAATTTTGTCAATAATACTTTAGGTCTCAGTTTGGTTATGAATATCTAGTTTTCGTTAAGGACATTACATAGAAAATTTTGTACCGGTCGATCAGGCAAGGGCTAAGGAACAGTGGGTACAATAGGTGCATGCGCCCCCTCCCAGTAAAATGTTGAGGGCTGCAATGAAAATGCCTTGAACATTCTCCTGAAAATTGGTCATCGCCAAAACGAGCGTGTGTAGAAGTATTTGTGGACTGATTTGAAACATTACTTTTGCATTGTTGCATATATCTAATTTGATTAATGCACAAATAAAATAGAAATTTTTATCATGTTTGTTTTGAACCTGGGTTTGCACCTGGTTTGGACCTGGGTTTGCCCCCACTAAGCAAATTTCGTTTCCACATTCACTCGGTCAGAAGAGAAGGTAGAACTCACGTCTGTTCCCTTTGGGACTTTGGAGACACAAAGAGCGAGGTGAGAGGTTATTCTCAATCCTTAGTCGTGTTCAGCATTAATGCAACTGGAGTGGATTCCACTAAATGTATACAGAGAGTATACAGAGAGTATACGTTGGTATGTGGCTTAACTAAACCAGAGTAAAATAGGAGCTCCAAGCTCAAAATCACACTGAGCATGCACAATGAAGGAAGAAATTTCGATTTCACATTTCACAGATGAAGAGAAGTGCCAAGCCTAGTGTTCACACGACAATGAGCAAAAGAAGTTAAAAAATGATAAAGTCATAATGTGGCTGGTGGAATTCAATTAATCAAGTATCGCTAGCAGACTCTTTTAATTAGTTAAATTCACGTTGGTTTCATCTACTCAGCTGAAAATAAGCACCGGACTAGAGCATATTCTGCCCTCTTTTCAGTTTCCGCTGTCAAATCCTGGACGTTCCTTTGACTCATATGAGGTGAAAGGCCCGAGAAGATGTGTACGTATGCGTTGAACTACATCATCATCATTAAGATATCTTAACTGATGCAGCCAGTTGTTGGGGCACCGCTCTAGAAGCTTCTACAGTCCGCCGTCATCACTGGTGTCTGTTCTCTATTATTCGTAGTAGAGCTGAAGCGTTTTAACCTGCTTCTCTGCGTGTCTTAGCCTTCCATGAACTGTACCCTAAAGAATGGTTTCGGACAAAATCTTGCCGGGGGATACGTAACCATACCAGGGAAGCTTTCGTCTTTTCCGTCTTCGCAAGGAATAGTTCCATTTTGCCAGCGTATTCTTTGACATGCTGCCTGACAAATCTGTTCGTGTTATTGCTCTGTGGTATATGTACCTGTCCCGGATTCTTCGCACCATGTCAGCAGTAAGTGCCTAGCTCTCACACCTATACAGATAGATCGAAGCCACCACGGATTTATACATTCTGAGTGAGTGCTACTGGAAAACTAATGGAATTGCTTTTACATATGGAACAGCATAGGGACCAAAAAGGATTGATTAACGATAGCATGATAGCGTGGTACAAAATGCTAGGTCATACTCACATGCGACTGAAAGCTATGGCTAAACCTGACAGCCATGGCTAAAGTACATTCTAGTGTCAGGTGCGAATATCGTAAATTATGAACTGCTATGGCGATAAATCGGTGTTTATTATAATTGAAATTTTCCCTTAAATCAATAAAATGGACATTATAGGAAAATTTCAACGCAAATTATTCCCGACGGACAGAAAATATAATATTCTCTAAAATGCTAGGAACTAAATCTTCATTCAATCATGTCACTTGATGAAGGAATAGGATTTCAATAAAATACGCACTCACTCGAATAGCAAATCTTTACATGTTTCTATTGACGCTTCAAAAGTACAATGAACAATATTGTGCATTTCCCAATTTTAATATAAAGAGAAACGAAGCAAAGCATAGGTTTGACGGTAATATTTCCCAGTAAATCATAAATCGGAGAATCTTTTGTGGGAATTTCTAACATGTTTTATCAAAATAACAGTAATATGCTATTGTGGTTGTGTTTCTTGTTTCGCATGAAGTAGATCCAATTGATCATACTTTTCATGAGAATGGATTCATTCTTTGCCAGATACTTCCGATTTTTTTTTTTTTTTGCACAGAAATTATTCCCGGTTGGGTATATTATCTATCCAATGTGCCTCCTTTATTTAAAATTTGAGATCGTATATTTTGGAGTAGAATAGCTGTTATTTCTGTTATGTCGCTACGGGGATGTATTATTGGTGTTGTTTCTCAGCATATAGACTCGATCGTTTACTTACCACGGGACTTGCTGCTCTTTTCGACACTTTCGATGTTCTTGCTCCTGTTTTAATCCAGACTGAATGGGCATACTTAAGATCAAATCCATTGCAACTCTGACCATGTACTCGTATTTTTTCTAAACAGAGAATCAATGATTATAATACCTGATGTATACTTCCTATCTGGTGATTGTATATGTATAAAGCACATAAAGTCTCATTGAGTGCCTCCCCATAGTAATGCAATAGGAATGTCCTAATGACATCATGGCAATATTAACATATCTCATTAAATTGATGTCCCCTTGCAATAATTATTTCTTGATCTCATTAAAGACGTGACATTTATAGCAAGTATTCACAAGAGAACATACGGATATGTAATTAAATGGGGTGGGAGTGGGTTAAGAAAGATGACAGATAAAGGGGTAGAATAAGAAGAAAGGGGACTTTTGTATCGATTTGGAATCTTGATAATAGTTGTTTGGTATTCCTTCCCTAAGATTTTCACTTAACTGTCTCTATGCGATTAAGTGAATTCCGCTGAGATGATTAATAAAAATGTATTATTTTCTTTTCTTCTGATTCAGTTATTAAGTATCAAGGGATAAACACCAATATCATAGCTGGGTCGACTTACGAGATTACAAACGAAAACTCTGATCAAATTACAAATCGTATTTAATTAAAAGTTAACACTCAATAAGCTGAACACAAATTTAAACGTCACTGACCAATTCGATGAAGTTTTAATTGGTATCGTCATTTGCAGTCGCTGACAATAGGAATGTGGTTGGTTCTTCTAATATCTCTTGAGAATATTTAAGTTAGTAGGCTGTTGTATTCTTTTTAATAATATAGAAGACGTGGTTTAGTGAAAGAGGAAGACACCTCTCAAAGCATATTATTACAAATTTAAGCGAACGGAAGAAACAGAGATTCAAGAAACAGAGATGGATATAGTGAGACGTATACTAGATTCAATCATGTGGATTTAAATGTTTGCACACAACGGATGAAAGCCAACGTTCCCCTAAGTGGATTTTGAAATAAGAGCGCAGTGAGCCGGAAACATACCACAGTGTATTATATTCAAGACTATCTAAACATACACACACAAACACAAACATAGTCACACGTTCGTGTATATATATAGGGAAAGAGTCTTTGCGTATCTATTTTCGGTGTGCAGAATAAATATATCCCCAAATATTATTTCATGTATATATTATTCTTTATTCTAGAGAATAAATTCGTAGCATCTGATAAGATAACATTGTGTGTGTGTTTATGTGTGTATGTAATTAAAAATACACATTAAGTACAGGATATTACCAGAATAATTGGGAGAAGATTCAACATCGTATACCAATGCACCGTTCACAGCATAGTAAGGAACTCTTATATCTGCTACATTGGATCTACCACAATTTTAAACAAAGATATTATGCACATTTAGACTCGTTTAAATATAAAGAAAATAGCAATTCCACATCAGTAGCCAGTCACGTACACCATCTAATTAATATAAAAATACTGTATAAACTTTCCTCGGTTATAATAGACTCAGGTGTCCCGTATCAGGGCCAACACTCCATTTGTGGATTTTGCTTAAAAGAAACCCTCAAACTTTTAAGCCATAACTCACCACAATTGCTTAATAAACACAACGAGGCTGTCACTATGTATAAGCACAAATAATTCGGCACTTATAAACCTCTGATCACATACCCCTCTATATCTCTGTATCTCTTCTATCTACCTTATCTTTTATATCACTTTTATATACCTTACCTCATCAATTTATGAGGTAAATATTACTTCTTTATCCTTAATTTATTTTTAAACCTTAACCCAATAAATCCTCTAATATTTAATTCTAACTCCTACCCCTAAATAAGTTAACATTCAACTAGTTCCTCCATTTTCGACTACTTACACGCCCATAACCCCTTTGCTAAATATAACTCTACAGCCACTAACCCTAGCCAGAACGGATACAAGCATTTACTACTAGATTTCCTCCCCAACGCTAATAGAAGAATACCACCGACTCCTACTACTCTCTTTAAATTCCTTTCATTTTGCTCTGTTCTGTTTATTTTTTACGTTATCTTCCTCTACCACCTCATCCACTCTCTTATTCTCTCAGCTACCCTTGTACACCTATCATTAGACACTATATGATTATATACCTTACATTATCCTAAAGCTATTCCTTAACTTGCCCCCTCACTCTACCTCTCTTTGTATTTATTTACTTTTCTTTCCTTTCACCATTTAATAGCCACCTCCGCTACCATTCTGTTATTGAACGGTGATATGTTCGCGTCTTTTTCCTGAATGTTTACAATATCAGAACTTTACCCCACATGGATCTACGCAGGATTGCACCTAAGGACTTATGCACTTATTTCTACAACATCGGAAAGCTTAACTGTCAACTTTTATGCATTTTTCTTCTGTCGCTTCATCTCCTTATCCTTTTACTCCTGTCCTCTATGTCGTCATTTCATTAATCTATACCCTTCTCATTTTGCCTATTAGTTTCTGATGACGGAATATCCCATGTTCTGGGATATCCCAGAAACAACTGTGAGACTTTGAAATGTTTCCCAATAATAATAATGTATATGACTTCAGATGTCTGCCTTGCTTAAACGTTTGAAATCTGCAATGACTCCATAACTACCGTCTCAACTACAACCTTGGAGCCCCAGTAATCCGTTACAGCACTTACCTAGCATACCTAAACGCTTAGATCACTTGTGAACTAAACCCCCATACTATATATATATATATACGCGACCACACATATATATACACGCATTCACGTACATTTACATGTATACGCGTATTAAAGAAATACATGAAAAGATAAAAATCAAAATTACTTTTAAAAATGTAACCAAAAAATTAATAAATGTACATATAAAAGAAAATATAATGCTGCTGTGTATACAACAGGAGTAACAAAAGAAATTATGAGACACATGTGTTACATAATACAGTATTTCGCAGTTTTGTTATCTATTGATGTTACGTGAAATTCTCGATGTATTAAGCTTTATAGTATTTCGTTTTGTAATATGGGTGTCTGGAACCGCAATATACTGTAGCTTTTATTCATTGCTACCATACCAAGGCGTTATAACTGAGAAAAGACTTTATTGATGAAACCTATAAACACACTCAGCAGTTGTTGCTTGTCTGTTTTTCTGTACTCTTATTCTTTCAAAACAATTGATATTTGTTTACCTTCCCAATCATATTTTTCGTTTTTATAATCTTTAGCTTTCTCGATGGGCGGTTAATGATATAAATGAAACCGCAATGTTTTACATCAAAATTCTAGCAACACAAATTCAAATTTGAAAAGATACTTTTTCTTTATCTTTTATTACTTACATCTTTTATTAATTAAACTGAGGCTATGTGGTGTGGGGGGGCACCACCTCCAAGAGTTTTACCCGAACAAAGAGACACCAGTTCGTATCTATTAAGCCTGATATTTATTCAATCGGCCTCTTATGCCGAATCGATAACTTGCAGGAGCATAAGCAAGTCTACACCGTTTTAAAGTG
>NC_068992.1:56628136-56633636 GCF_001194135.2 Octopus bimaculoides
ATATATATATATGTGTGTGTGTGTGTGTGTGTGTGTGTGTGTGTGTGTGTGTTTGTATTTATATATAGATATATATATTAAGGTATGGATGAATTAAATTTAACTCTAACCCCTCCATTCTTATAAATACCAAGTAAATATTTAACTAGCTATGTAAATGTATGTGTGCCAGACAATACTTGTATGTATGCTTACAGCTTCGTGGCTGTTTGTTTGAGCGAGTGTATATGCGTCATTCAAGCTACGCGAAGGTGTTTATGCATTCATATTCGCTAACGGTTATATTTAATACATCATTTTTCGCCGTATTGCGTCTTCGTTTCTTTTTTGCATCTATTTTTTTTTTCATTATTGATCTTCCATATAAATGAAGCCATATCATTTAATTTGCTGTTTTTCTTTACATGAACTGAGAAGATAGATTGCGGAACTATTATTTTAACGAATTATATCCACTTACCATCCGAAGAAATACATCCTCATCGTCGGATGATCCTAGGGATGACGACTGGGCACTTACCCCAGTGGTTATCTCGACTGTAGTTTTGTGGGGATTATTTCGAGCAACACTTGGAGGACTCTCCACTTTTGGGGAATCTTCCCGTTTGAATTTTCGTTTTTTTTTGTTTGCTTTTTAAAAGTTCACTCTATATGAGCCTTCATGAAATCGCAGATCTTATCACATCATATCATATTGTATTGTGTCGTCCTTACCGTCCTCAACTTCTTGTAAACCCTTAGTGGATAGTAAAGCAGCTATCCTCCTCCTCCTCCTCCTCCTCCTCCTCATCGTTATTATTATTTCCTTTTTCTTTCCACGTGTTATTCTTATTACTTATTTCACAGTCGTCTATTATCTGTTCTAAATGATATTCGTAATCTAAATTAAAAGAAAGAACTTCTGTTAGATCCAGTCCGCGACCATCAACTTTCTACGCGATATTACGAAGCTTCATGAAAACTATGAGAAAACTTTCGCAAGATAATAGCAATGGTATTGCTTTCTAAATTACTGTATATCAGATCTTTTATTGCGAAGAAGCGAACCGACGTTAAAGTATTGCAAATATCTATTATTAATACAAATAGAATTCCCAAACCAATTAAGTCTCTAGCTTTTCATCCTATAATACTTTTAAGCAATAATGACTGGTATTGGCATGATTTAATTTAACACATATGTAACGTCTTTCGTTCGTTGTGAAAGTCGCTTTCGTGTTAGTCAATTTCAATTGATTTTTTTTCACACTCGGGTAATCCATAATTGTGTTACACGACACATGCGTCTGTCTCATGAGTAAAAGAGTGACTGGCTGTGGTGAAGTACCTAGATAAAGAAATGCACAGAAGATATCATTTATTTCTATAAGTGCGAAATTATTAATATCATTTAGCCTGAAGTTGTAGCCGTTGAGAGAATACACCAAATTTCGAATTTTGTTATGAAATTGTTAAGAAAACTCGTGAATGAAAGCATTCTAGTCATTTTGGAGAATTCTAAGTTTGCTTTGTCACATTAATCTACGTTTTTCGAAGACAGTGGGTATGATTAAGGAGATACATTTCACTGGGTTTCAAGGAATGACATAAAAGAAATCAAACAAGTAATCCACGAATATTATACAAATCTATACACCGAGCTACTATGCTTCATTTAAAAAAAAAATAGTTAATATAACTAAAAGATTTATAAATGGATACAACAGAAATACGTGAAATTATTGTTTTTGTATACATATTACAATATACAGACCTTTTGAAATGAAAAGAGCGCCGATAGAAATGTAAGCTTTGTATTACAATAGATTCCTTGGGAAGATACATTTGTAAAATGAAAGAAATATGAAAGATGAAAGACATGTAAATGAAAGAAACCACTACAAAAATCCAAGTTTCCAAGAAAAAAAAAAGCCTGAGAAGGTAAATAAGGGAGACTTTAGTTGCGAACGGAAAAATAACTAGAATATCGCTGAGAATGTAAACAACGAATATAAATGCAAACCAAAATTTAATGATGAAACCGAATACAACAAAACAGCCGTAAACCTATCCAGCAATGATGGAGAAATGACGGAGTTGAAAATAGAAGTAATAAGAAAATCAGCGCTCCTCAACCATTTTTTACCTATGGACGTCTTTGATTCCTGTTTTACTCGGATGGTCCACCCTAGGCATTCGCTTTTTAAAAAATCCTATTCTAGGCGAAGAAGTGGCTGTGAGGTAAGTAACTTATTTACCAACCACATGGTTCCGGGTTCAGGCCCACTGCGTGACGCCTTAGGCAAATGTCTTCTACAATAGCTTCGAGCCAACCAGATCCTTGTGAGTGGATGTGGTAGACGGAAACTGAAAGAAGCCCGTCGGATATATATATATATATATATATATATATATATATATATATGTGTTTGTGTGTCTGTGTTTGTTCCCCTACCAAAGCCTGACAACCGATGCTGGCCTGCTTACGTCCCCGTAACATAGCGGTTCGGCAAAAGACCGATACAATAAGTACCTGGCTTACAAAGAAAAAAAAACCTGGGGTCGATTTGTTCGACTAAAGGCAGTGCTTCAGCATGACGGCAGTCAAACGACTGAAACAAATAAAAGAATATTTCTATAATTATATATTAGGAATTGTATAAAAAATGGTTAAAATATTTTGTGTAATGCCGATAAATTCTAACTACAAAATCCCCAAGGGTCATACAGACTCCAGTTGCGAATCACCGATAGGAATGAATGAAAATATATGAAAAGTTTTAAGATAAGCAATTCCAGAAATAATTCTTTCAGCCATAGGCTGAAGTTTTGTGGGAGGGCTTGTCAAGTACATTGATCATCGCCTTCAACTGGTATTTATTTTATCGACCTCAAAGAGTCAGCAAGCGAAGTCGACCTCGGTAACATCTCAACTCAGAACGTAAAAACGGAACAAATACCGCCAAGCATTTCGTCCGGCGCAGTTACGATTTTCAGGCTCTCTTCCTTCATAAGTGGAAATAATAAAATGGACGATCTGACAGTGAGTATAAAGGAAGAATTAAGTACTATAGATCTTATTATAGACAAATGAAGAAAGATTCTAGGCATAAAACTCTACGATAAAACTACAATATTCATAGATTTCATGAAAACGAACACGAGCATTAAAATCAGGTTAAAGAAAATAATACATGCATTTACAAACATAAACACACCCGCAAACGCACACGCATACACATACACCGCAACTAGTGCAGTTACAAAATAAATATGATTGTCCGTAAGGTCTACACAAATAGGAATATCAAAAGTCAACCACACAGCATGTGAGACAAGTAAACAGAGGAAATACAAAATAAGGAAAAATGAAAAAAACTTTCACTGCCCTTTTAAAACATGCATTCTCGCACGTATACGCGCATGCATACACTCACACATCCGACGTCGTAATGAAATAATATCATTAAATAATACTTCAGAATTATAATAATAATAATAAAGAGTTAACTGAAATTAATGACTCTTCGGAGTAAGAGATGCTCTTTAACTCATTAGAATCTCGTTGTTATGAAAATCAATAACAACTCATTAATGAATACAAGCAGGTCGACTCCAGCTGAAAGCGAATCTATCAAGAATTCGATAAAAAACACGAAGAGAAAGAAACGAAAACTGGGAAAGAATAATGTAGGCAGCGAAGAAATCACCACGTGATTGTTTACAACAACAAACACAGTATCTGGGATGCTACTTAGCATCAAAACAATTCAGATATAGTTTGTTTTTAATCCTTTATTTCTTTACTTTTTTCAGTCATTGGACTATGGTCATGATGGAACATCGCCTGGAAGGGTTTAGTTGAAGAAATCGAATCTAAGGCTTATTTTAAAGTGTAGTACTTCGATCGTACATTGCCAACAGAGAGGTTTAATAAGATATTGAATGGTTCACTCAAACAAAATCTACTTTTAATCCTCAAGACCAAAGGAACATCAAACGTTAAAATATTTCACCACACATAGCATTCATTCCTATAACCTTCAAAAGTTTAATTGCCATAATATCACACACAATAAATGTACATGTGGAAGAAAGTAAATTGCATTTCAGAGGAACAGAAACGGTACTCAAAATTTCTATTGCTTTAAAGATAAATTTACTCATCCACAAAGATATAACTGAAGAGAGTAGTAAATTAAAAATTAGGACATCCGACAGTATTTGTAACCAGTGAATTTACAAATATCAGCAATGTATAAACTAGTGTCAATATTAGATGCAAATTTTGGGACAAGGCCAGGAATTTCGTGTCAGTGAGTAAATCGATTATAAGGACTCTTTGCTCGACTGATACTTATTTAATCGACCCCGAAAGGATGAAAAGCAAAGTCGACATCGGCGGAATATGAGCTCATAACGTACAAACAGACAAAATGCTACTAGCATTTTGCCCGGCGTGCTAACGATTCCGCCATCTCCCCACCTTAACTAGTACCAATATTAATTAACCTCATCTCCACTAGAAGAGGATATATTCCAAGGATTGTATACCTACATATTCAGTTTACATAAATAAACAGCTCTTGCTTTAAAGCGTTGACATAAATATACGCCGAACTGTTTCAGCCGACACGATTGCAATCGGTGCAACCAATCTGCCTGATAGACAACCGTTGTCATGGAGTTCATAGTTAATTTAGAACAACAGAGAACATTTTAAGAACCTTTCATGTACGTGGTGTTCAGATTATACATGGCATGCACGCTACTTAGTGCCACTTCATAAATATTTGAAAAGGAAGATTGTTAACGTTAATCAGTATGGAAGTTAATTGTTTCATACCGGAATTAAAGGTATGAAAAGCCCTTAATAAAATCCTCGATCACAGCTACATACACACACGCGTGCAACGAGTCACACACATATATATATATGTGTATATACATGTATGCACATACACATATGTATGTGCACACACACACAAACACACATGTATATTCTTCTATAGCATGGCGAAAGCGTGTAAGCCGAAACGGTTCTAGTCACTTAACATTTTCCTCATACATACTAAACCAATATTAGATTGATAATAATTCAAATAATGTGAAATGAATTTAAAATAAATATCTATAAAGCCAACATCAACGCATGCATACGGATATATATTTGTGCGTGTGTGCGTATGCGCACGTGTGTGTATGTTTATATATATATACATACATATATATATATATATATATATGTTGTTGTACTTGGGGATGGTCATATTGCCAGTTTAGCCAATAAAAACACACGCACTGTATATTTGGTGTTAATTTTTTTTTTTTTCAGCTTTATATTACATTAATCTTAATCTTAATCTTATTTCGGCCAGAGTTCTTTCGTCACACTTCTGTGACCTCATCAGTGGTCCTTTGTTTCCTTCTTTCTTATGTGTGTCTCACCTTGCTAACTATCAGCCATTTTGTATTTTTGTATTCCTATTGTATGTGTCTACGCATGCGTGTCCTTCAATGT
>NC_068992.1:56635698-56638198 GCF_001194135.2 Octopus bimaculoides
TAAACATATGTGCATATATATATGTACATATATGCACATATTTATACATCTCACTCCTCTCAGTCTCTGTCTCTCTGTCTTTGTCCCTCTCTCTCTCTCTCTCTCTCTCGCTATATATATATATATATATATATATATATATATATATACATACATACATATACATGTGTGTGTGTACATGTATTTATACAGATATCTATTTAATTATGTGTCTATCTATCTATGTTATAGGCAATGAATCCCACGCACCACACATGCGTACACACACACATATATATATGCATACATACATGCATACATACATATGGACGGCTTGTTGTTTTTGGTGGTATGTGTATAATCCTTGATGAACTTATTTTGAAACTTAATTCATAAAGTACTCAAACTAATTTTCTTGGTATCAGTTTTAATTTCCTTGAAATTAGGTTATGTGTTTTGCTTGTCAGAGTTACATATAAATAACTTCAACGATGATCAATCATGATTAAATCGGTGAGCGTGGATAAACTACTTTTCATGAAACACCACTTTTAAAATGGCGTCTATATCATTTGTTAACTCATTAAGCACGCAATATTCTCTTTTGATATTAGAAATATACAGCTGTTTTTTTTTTTAATGTTATACTATTCATTTAGTCGTTTGCCAAAAACTACTTGATACGTATGTCATTATTATCTGTCAAATATAATCCGTGGATAATGTTATTGGTATAAAGATCTTCGAGACAAAATTAGTAATGACTTTCTCTTCAGCTTAATTCAAATATTATCTTATCGTGTAATGGCCTTCGTTGTGGTAGGTCAAAATGGTGAATGATGTGTGCTTGAGTTGAGAAGATATCGTATTTGCATTGGACCTGCTAGAAATAGCATCAAGATCTTCAGTCTATACACTGTACACATTGGATAAATGTCGTACCGGTCAGACTTTATCTGAAAAAAAAAAAAAATAATAATCAAGGCTAATTCAAATGACCCGAGGTTAATTTTCAACTTTTGATTATTGTCAGTAAGTCACGTGGCTCTGTGCTAAGAAGTTTGCTTCCCATCCACATGGTTTCGGGTTCAGTTCCACTGTGTGGTATCCTGAGCAAGTGTCTTCTACTATATCCATGAGCCGATCAAAACCATTTGAGTGGATTTGATAGAATGTTTATAGATCTACTGAATAGATTATATATATTAAACCATACCCTTTCTCAGACCACAGATATTGAATAAAGTGTTAACAGTTACAATATGCAAATTAGTGTCTTCATTTTTTTGTAGCTACTGTAATTGTTGAGTATATAAACCGATTGGTAGCTTGTTTCTCAGGGATTGGTGATATTGGTGTAGACGCCTCTGACGAGAATCCAATAACTTTTGAAAATCGATTAAGTTTGTTCACTATATTTGTCAATCTACGGAGAAATAACTTAATTATTCCTGATTATATATATAGGTCATACACATGCCCGCACACAAACACACACAGATATGAACAGACGAATGGGTTATCTGGTATGGTTACAACTGTTTTTTCATAGGCATTTGCTATGACATAAGCATAGTACAGTCAAGTGTGCAATATGGAGGTTATCCACAAGATTATGTAATATGTTATGCGACTCTCAACTCATCAGGTGAACCAAATAAACAAGCAAGCAATGGTATGTTGAGTAATCAAAAGATCATCAAGTGAAGTTATTTTTTAAAAATCAGTTACAATATCTAAGAAATGTGAAGTGGGTGGGACTTCAGCCTGTCAATCAACGAGATTAGGTTGCAAAGTGATGTAAATTCAACAGCAGTTAAAAGAATTTCTATTCCAAGGATGTCATTAAACTTAGTAACCTCGTTCATCAAAGCGAGTAGTGGCAGGACATGCATGGATACCGGCGAATATCAGGCACGAAACATGATATTTTACTATATGAACATAGGCTCAACGACCAGTCGACGACCCTTTTCATAAAAAAAAAACAATTTACAGTATATTTTCCTTTAGAAATTACCTTAATGATTTGCCTGGTTAATAAATTCTAGTGTTACATATTTAGTTAATTAATTAATCTTGATGAAAGAGCTCTGATTAATTATTAAGAATTAATAAAATATTAGCATTAGTCAGGAAACATTCACTATGCTTATGCCACAATAAAGAACCTTAGCGAAACAAGTGTATCAATACCAGATAATAACTTTCGTCTACTTTATTGTTTTTACGTCACGCTTAAATTTTCATCGTTGGCTAATGTTCGGATACTATTGGAGTTATGGATTTTCTAAGAACAGTGAGCATCCCTTCATCGACGCATTCTATGCTGTAATAATGGATTAATTAACTAATAACTATGTTCTGCGTCATTCCGTCTAAGCAATTTGTGGCGTGGTTTACTTTGAAATGCTTCGATTCTTTGTAGGTTCTCAGTAAGCATATGTACATATATATTGCTGCATAATGTTATATGATGTTATGCAGGCTGCACATTACAACTCTCTCTCTCTCTTCTCTG
>NC_068992.1:56642313-56644679 GCF_001194135.2 Octopus bimaculoides
ATATATCATACATGTGTGTGTGTGTTTGTATATGTATATATATATATATATATCACTGTGTGTGTATTCAGTCATATATTGTAGCTATTTCATATTTGATACAGTTTGATGTGATGTGAGTTAAAAACTGTAACACCTTCAAATACCTTAGGAGTTAGTTTTAAACTGTTTGTTATCAAAGCATGCTTAGTTTGAGTTTTAAGGTACCCAATCTCAATAATGTTGATATTTCACATGTTTTGAGTTTTTTTAAACGTTGGAACATACATATCATCTTTAGTCTACTGACGAACTACACGTTGTTTCAAACTATTAACGACTAAATATTTAAAACATTTTATCTAAACATTACTCCTTGGAATTCAATGAAATTCCCACAGAATGACGGCAAACGTTATATGCGAATGTTGTGTGAAGCATGAGATTCCACAAAATAGCACAAAAACTATTGCCATTTACCAAATTTACGTAAACCGTCGTCACTGTTTCAAATTATTAACGAGTTGTAATGAAAACTCATGCAAACAATAAAATACCAATTTAATTGTTTGATGTACATACTGAAATGAACACATACAGACATAAACACGGAAGAAGTAGAAATAAAGAAATAAACAGCATTCAAAAATGATAGGTAAGTAAGAGATATATTAGCGTTTGCTAGAAATAAATTGGAAAAAGGCACTGGTCCATGGAACATGCGAATTTCCTGGATCTCCTCTGATGTTATACTACGGGATGCATCTAATATTGCCTTCCACAGTTCATCCTTGCTCCTAAATTGGCTTCCATTCCCGTAAACTCGTCGGTTTAGAATACTCCACAAGTTTTCTATTGGGTTTACGTCGGGGGAACAGGGAGGCCACTTCATCTTCCGAGGTCTACAGAAGCTTAATTGTTGTTGATTTTTCGCTGAGTGCAAGAGCGCATTATCTTGCATGAATATTATGGTTGTCTACTCTTTTCCATGTTTTTTACATGTTAATATTACCGTTCGAAACGATCGTATGGATGGATTAAAATTTTATAAATCTTTTAGCACCTTCTCTTCTCCTTCTTTAATTATTTGTTGAGGTTCAGTAGGATACGTGTTCTATAAATGCTCATAAGACACCTTATACTTTATATATATATATATACAAATAAGAGATTTTCACATTTTTAAGAGTTCAAACATATATTTTATTATTGCGTATGCATGCGTCATTCGAAACACCAAATTTCATTATAGAGCATCCGTTTATTTTGAAATTTAGCAATTTTATGCGTCATGTATAAAGAAGGCATCTGTGTATGTGACAGATTATAATCTCAATTTGAAAGTCTAAATCCATTTCAACATAATAAACTTTCCGCATTCATAATATCTGTGATAAAGAAAGGTAGTTGTGATCAAGAACAAAAACGAAACTAAAGGTTAGACGAGTGTCATCCAGGTTAAGAAATACTTACAAATTTCAACGACATATTAAATAGCAATTAAATCTTAAAGATGCTATTCATGTTGACGAATAAGTAGCTCGGGTCAAAATTCCAGATATCGTGGCTTTTAAATCTTATCGCTTAAATAGATTACTTAATTATATTTAAATTCCCAGGAAAGCCACAAAGGTTGCAATCCTAAATTCTAGTCTGACTTACTTTGTGGGTTTCTAAGTGACGAAGAAATAGCAAATACACAACGTATTGGCTGTGTGATAGAAAAGTTCAAATGCTAGCACGTGATTTCAGGTTCAATCCAACTACACGTCATGAAGGTTAGGTATCTTCTGCTGTAGCTCCGGACCGTGAAACGAGTGAATATCGTTGACAGAAACTGTGGATAACCGTCGTATATATCTTCTATCTTTCATTTGCTTCAATCATCAGATTGCGGCCATGCTGGAGTACGGTCTTGAAGAATTTTAATCGAAGGAATCGACCCCAGGACTTATGATTTTTTTTAAGTGTGATACTTATCCTATAGGTCTCTTTTGCCAAACCGTTAAGTTACAGGGACGTAAACGCCACGACGTCGGTTTCAAGCGGTGGTGGGGGACAAACACAGTTTCAAATAGACATACACACACAAATATATACACATTTTATATTTTTAAAAATCTTTTTCTTGATTCATTCATCAGCCTGCGGCCAGGCTGGGGTAAAGTCTTAAGGAGTTTAGTCGAAAAAATCTATCCTGGTTCTTAGTTTTAAGCCTGTCTAATAATTCTAAGATTAAGAATTCTACATATCAGTATAAAATTACTTCCGGCACCGAAGTCTATTTTTATATCGGAACTTCTTCTCAGTTATCTAAAAGAATTTCCAATCATTATTCTACATTTAAGGATAGTAGTAAACGCAATATATATATATATATATATATA
>NC_068992.1:56644845-56646409 GCF_001194135.2 Octopus bimaculoides
ATAGCATTGTGTGTGTTTTTCCCCCGCAGCTTGACAACCGGTGGTGGTATGCTTACGTGTATTTAACATAGTGAGTCGTCAAAAGGTACCGATTGAAAATAGCAAACGTAAACATTTAGTACTGGGATCGAATATCGAAGAATATGATATCCACAAAGTATACATTTGTCTATAGACTGTATGTGACAAATACTAATCCGATTTTGAAAGCCTAAGCCGTTTGCAGCTTTAAAAAATGTTTACTTTCGTAAATTCTGTTAAAACGAAAGCCAATGCTAGCGAAATATAAATACGAAACTAAACGCTGGAAGGCATGCATTTTGATGATTGCCATCTAAGTTAATTAGTTTTCAGAAATTTCAATGATAAATGAAATAGTAATAAAATCAGAAAGGTGCGGTTCTTGTTGACCATTAAGTAGGCATCTGTTGTACTGAGACTAAAATTCAGTCTCTCATCGGTTATAAATCCGATCCATTAATATGCCGTATTCGATTACATTTAAACGCATCAGAACAACGCGACAAAAGTTACCATCACTAATCATTTCATGGGCTTTTAACTGTACAAATGAGCAAAACACACACATATTCACACATATATAGAAGCATACATATACATACATACACACACACACACATACAAACACACACACACACACGCATATATGTGTACAGGGTGCGTAAGGTATTTGAGAATATACCTTTTTGAGGTTATTGCTGCATTTTTTGCTAAGTCTGTATAATCATCGTTTCAGGAAATAATAATGGCAGACCCTCAGCTTACTCAAGAAATAAAGAGGCATGCTGTTATTGCGGTTATAAAGGCTGAGCATAGCGATTTCAAAATACCTCTAATTTTAAAAGTTGCCAGATCTTACGTCTACAAAGTTTGTAAGGAGCTAGGGACTGCAGATGGAAACGTATCACCAGTATCAAAGAATAAAAAGCATCCTAAATGCTCTGAAATTATCAGAACACCTGAATTTATCCAGCAAATTCAACAGACCATTAATTACAATCCCAGAAAGTCCATTAAGTCAATTGCAAAAGATCTCCATGTGTCAGAAGGAACAGTCAGAAATGTTGTCCACGAAGACATCAAATATAAGTCTTATATGATCGGGAAAGGGCTGTTTGTTACAAAGAGCAGGAGAAAACCACTACATCAGATTTAAATTGCACTACTGGGCACTGCACACATCCTATGCAAAACACTTTCAATACAGTAACCGTAAGAGCATCACAGCAAACCACAGCACATACCCAAGGCACACAGAGCTACGCTCGGTAGTGAAGTGAAAGCACGTAATAAAAATAAAACTACTGAATAACAACAACAACAACAACAACAACAACAACCACAATAATAATAATAATAATAATAATAATAATAATAATAATAATAATAATATATGAACGTAAGATTGTATAGGTAATAACATTGCCTCGTTTGTTTCCATCCATCCATTCATCCATCTCTCTCTCACTCTCTATCTGTCTATTATCTATCTATCTATCTATCTATCTATCTATCTATCTATCTATCTATCTATCTATCTATC
>NC_068992.1:56646546-56647170 GCF_001194135.2 Octopus bimaculoides
AGAGAGAGAGAGAGAGAGAGAGAGAGAGAGAGAGAGAGAGAGAGAGAGAGAGAGAGATAGAGAGTGATAGACAGTGTGAAAGCCAGAGGGAGAGGGAGAAAAAGATAATGTGTGTGTATGCGTGCATGTGAGTTTATGTGTAATTTTGTGCGACAGAGAGTCGTTTATATGTACGTTTATAAATTACCATTGGTGATGCCAAACTGACAGTCGCCAACTGATACATTGTTACTGAAATAAATAGGAATGCATTAGAATAGATTAGAATATATCTACGAAGTTCGAAGTTCTAAATCTCTAAAGTATTGGGATTATATCGGAAGAATACATAAATTAAGAAAGGAAGATGCAGATCTTTTGGCGTCATCTCCATATATTTAACAATGTGTTTTGCAGAGTTAAGTATGTATAATATAGTCACTACTGAATATTGAATTCCAACTATCGGGCACGGCTTATTGTGAAGTAATAATGATATATATCTCACCCAGATACATAAGAATGTTATGTCGCCCCTATATACATAATAAATAAATATCTCACATTATACGTAACAATAGAATATCTTCTCAATCTACATGACAATTATATATATCGGAAATGACCAGAGATAACTAGTAAGGA
>NC_068992.1:56647180-56651447 GCF_001194135.2 Octopus bimaculoides
TATATATATATATATATATATGTGTGTGTGTGTGTGTGTGTGTGTGTGTATGTCTATACGTATATAAAATAAGGCGGTGAGCTGGCAGGATCGTTAGCACGCCGAGCAAAATGCTTAGCACTATTTCGTCAGTTGCTACGTTCTGAGTTCAAAATCTGCCGAGGTTGACTTTACTGTACACCCTTTCAGGGTCGATAAATTAAGTGCCAGTGAAACACTGGGGTCGATGTAATCGACTAGTCCCCTACCCCAAATTTCAGGCCTTGTGCTTACAGTAGAAAAAAGATATACGTATATAAATACATATATGTATATGTGTAAGAGTGTATATATATATATATATATATATATATATATATATATATATATATATATATATATATATATATGTATGTGTCTGAGTGTCTGTATATATAATATATATGTATACGTATATATGCATATCTCTAAGAATATACATATATGTGTATATATATGTATCTATGTATATATGCATACATTCATACACTAAAACATGCATACGCACACATACACAACTATATTGTTGATATACTACACCTAGACACACATGAATGCCATATCTCAGCAGTATTGTTTACAGCGATATATCACAAGTATAAAACAACCATATATCTCATAGATCTTAATATTTATGAATAGTAATATATCTTTGGTATATGTACTACAATAATACAACCGACCTAACTACATAACAATCGTATCTTAATATATACTAATATCCCTGAACGTTATATATATATACGTAGAGGTTCATTGAGCATCTTGACTGGATGGGAAAGACGATATATACACGGATACATTGTAACTCTGTAAACTATGACGTATTGTAACATTATACATGATAGTGATATTTCCGATGCCTGTACAAAATCGCAGAATATTTCAACCACCCATAGATCCGTTTTAAATAAACAGTGAAAATATGCCAGTGGTATATCTCACCAATGTATATATAAACAATGATACCAGCAAACCTAACTACATTACAATGATATTTCTCACCTCGATACATAATGATATATTGCACACAAATATATAACAAGGATGTAGCACATAAAGGCACCGTTTGCAAGTGTGTAAGGCACTTTAATTTAGGCAATATAAGTAAAAAATAAATGGAATTAAACAAAACTAATTTTTCATTAGTTCAGTTGTCAAAAGTTTTCATGTTTTTCGAACAAATTTCATATGATTAACGTAATTTTTGTATGTCTTCTCCAATTGCATGACTATACAGTTTAGCCAATGAAACATGGAAACTGGTATCATATGTTGATAAAACTGGAAACATATTTCTCCGCTTATTTCCCAGAAATGTTCTCTTCTGTTTTAACACACACACACATGTACATATATATTTATCTATATATATGTTACATCTAACTACCCCTGTCTCTGTCTGTCTCTCTTTCTCCACACATAAACACGCACACACGTATGCACACCCGCACACGGAGACACACATATCACAACAAATCATTTCTACATACACAAACAGTTGTTAACCTGCCGGTTTGTCACGGAGTCAATGTGTCACTTTTGTTTACGAGTTTCGAATCCGTTATTTAATTAGGGTTTTATAGATTTCGTGTAAAACGAACATTTGCCAATACACATAAATACATAATTAAATTAGTTATAAAACCTAAATGTCTTGTCTAAATAAAAATAATAAAACACGGCAGGAACTCGTAAGCATGATAATTAAATGCAATGGATCATATGGTAAAAAGATATTGACCAAAAAAAAATCACGAGATAGCAGGCACAACAGTCCTGCATAATGATAGTTTATCAGTTATGGGTTTAATAAAATTGTAAGTTATGACATGAACACTTCGTTAAAAATATGATTTTGTTGATATGTTTACCTCACAACCAAACATGTTGGGAAGTAATGTAAATCATATGAGGTTCTGGAATAATTCCTGTCTGTACTGAGAGAAAAGAATTGTCGTATTAGAAATAAAGTATATTTTGAGAAAATTATTACATAAATCTAAGGAAAATATAAACAGAAATATTATTCTGATTGCGTGGTTGTAGTTATTATTTTCTCTTTCATAGTGTCTATAAAATTGTGTGATAATTTTCCTCATATAATTACTGTAAGCATTGGACCACTCGAGTAAAAGTGTTTATTTCATGGAATTCGTCTTGGTTCGTTCTTAATTCCCAGCGCCTTGAGGAATTTCATTTTTTGTCAATGGTTACGAATATGTTAATTTTTTTATGTAACATTTAAATCGAAACCAATATTTTTACCGGTACAAATAATAAACATTAATCCATAAAGAGTGAAATGGGTTCGAATCCATAATACCTCAGAAAGTGGCAGCCGTACGAGAGACAAAACAGTCTGTGAATGAAAGACAGAGGCTTCTCTGTTATCGCTCTGGCCACTAGGAATGACAGTTATTCTAAATTCAACTCGGTTCTACCATTTTAGAAATGGGCACGTAGGATAATTATCTGATTGAACACAGTTATAATGTGTTTGTCGAGCGAATGAGGGAAATCCACAAATCTAATACTTTTTTTTCAATTAATCCATACCTGGGTCATTTTCGAAGACGGTAGGGTTGGAAATCGAGTATCAATAAGATAGCAACAATACCAGTACGATCGACCACAAACCGGTTATTTCTATGAAACACAGTGTAGGAGAAAATATACGCTCTACCTTTTATCTTTTTATTGTTTTAATCATTGGACAGAGGCCGCTTCAGGAGGCCGCTTTGATAGATTTAGTCAGGCAAATCGCTCTTCCTTTATTAAAAACCTGGTACATATACTATCGTATCATTTGTTGAACCTCTAAGTTAAGTAAAGTAAATAAACCAACATTTGTTGTCAATTGCTGCGTGGGTCTCTCACACAGACACACATACACACACACACACACATATGTACATATAAGCGTGGTTTCCCTGTAGTTTCCGTCTACCAAATTTACTCACATGGTATCGGGCAGTTAATCCCATAGTAGAAAACACATGCGGAAAGTTCAAGTGTACACTGGACGTTATATTGTTGCAAAGCGAACCCTTTTGGATATTTTAAAATTTGCACTATATATTTTTAAGCACAATTTATTGAGCTGTAATAGAATGGAAATTTATTTTGACAAGTAACAGTTGCTAATTTCAAACTAGATTTATTTATTAGATCAAATACATTCTAAAATAAACTGACAATAAATAATGAAGTAATGAATATTATTTAAATACTTATTTGTAATAGTTGATATAATTTAGTGAATTACAGATGACATCTGGATATATTTTGATTTACTATTAGATATTGTGTGATTAGACGGTTTGTGCAAAATTATGTGTAATTACGTCAAATGTTATTGTCTGAGATTTTGTTTCATCCGTTCTCTTTTACTTGTTTCAGTCAAGAGACTGCGGCCATGCTGGGGCATCGCTTTGCAGAATTTTTAGTCGAATGAATCAGTCTAAGTATTTTTTAAAGACTGCTACGTGTATTCCTTCTATCAGTCTCTTTTGTTGAACGGCTGTGTTACAGTGTGTAATCATACCAACATCAATCGTCAAGCGGCGATGGGGCCACAAACACAGACTCAAACACACACACACACACACACACACACACACACACCACACACACACACACACACACACACACACACACATATGTACACGACTAACTCTTTTCAGTTTCCGTCAATCAAATCCAATCACAAGGCTATAGTAGAAGACACCTGGCCAAATACCACATAGCTGGACTGAACCTAGAACCATGTGGTAAGCTTCTTGCCATACAGCTGCGCTTGAGCCTTTTGTTTTCCTACGCACTAAAATTTATATATACGCATCTCATTAATGAGTAGAAATGTATTGTTAATAGATTTCAAGACTCTGTTACCAGTTGTTATGCCTTCCATCAAAAGTCAATTGTTTGACTGAAAAAATTTCGAATCTAGCTAGATTTATTTTCGTCAGTTTTCTACCTGCTGGAAGTCTTATTACCTACCGTTCTTCATAACTAGAATTATGTGGTTTTACAAACGCTTTTGATTTGATATACATAGGCGTAGGAGTGGCTGTGTGGTAAGTAGCTTGCTTACCAACCACATGGTTCCGGGTTCAGTCCCACTGCATGGCACCTTGGGCATGTGTCTTCTACTATAGCCTCGAGACAACCAAAGCCTTGTGAGTGGATTTGGTAGACAGAAACTGAAATAAGCCCGTCGTATATATGTATATGTATATATATATAT
>NC_068992.1:56651764-56656209 GCF_001194135.2 Octopus bimaculoides
GAGAGAGAGAGAGAGAGAGAGAGTATAAACTATATTTCGCTCATCGTTAATTCAAATAAATAATTGGTATTGTAAAAAAAAATGTAGTTTGTGGATATCTCTTAAAATGTACAAAGGTAAACTTTTTTTAGTTGGCTCTATGAGTCTTATGCAAATCAGAACAATCCAATTTTATGAAAGCCACTATTTCCAAATGCAACCAGCTATGATCATAAACTATATATGTCTATGAAGGAAGAGGAGGCAGGTACATAATAAGATGTATCTGTTTTATCTCAGTGAAACCTAATAAAATCAGCTATAAAATTTTGCTTAATTATCCATAAGAAGTTTTTAATGCAACTACAATCAATGCAAGTATATACTTACACACACACACACACACACGTACACACGCGTGCACGCACACACATACAGAGACACAAATGCGTGCACACACCCACACACTCGTATGCACATACACATACGCACATGTATACATTCACATACATATTATGTAAAAGTTGCAAATTCGATATTTGTCTTCTATCAAATGTTGACTTTTTAATTTAAGTATGCTTCTGGCCAAAGCTCTATACGAATATATAATATATACATATGTGCATATATTTACATCACACACACACACATATATCAGTGTGCGTGTGTGTCTGTCTCTGTGTAAGTATGTGTGTCTGTGTATCTATATGTATGTATGTATGTATGTATGTATGTATGTATGTATGTATCTATCTATCTATTTATCTATCTATCTATCTATCCATCCATCCATCTATCTATCTATCTATCTATCTATCTATCTATCTATCTATCTATCTATCTATCTATGTATCTATCCATCTATCTATATAAACATATATATAGATTCAGATGAATATGGTACTTAAGTTGAGGCACAAAAATTTAGTACTGTATTATCCATACAATTTCAAAGTAAGGTTATTAAAATCAAAATACCGCAGTACGATCGTTTCATGCATTTAATTGAACAATGCAATCATTACCTCAATTTAAATGCAAACCAATCCTCAGCTGCACAGAGACATAGAATTTAATTAAATTAAAACAGAGGGACACATTAGTATAATTATACCTAAAATTTCCAAGAAGCTAAGGGGATAGACAAAGAACATGCTGCCTTCACTCCAGCAATTAAATGGAGTTGCATGAAACGATCGAACTGCATTACTTCTGTTGCTTATTTTCTTGTTGCTTATTTTCATGATAATAGTAGCGGTGCTCCAGCATGGCCATAGCCTTCTGGCAAAGGTGTGGCTGTGTGGTAAGTGGCTTGCTCCCAAACGCATGGTTCTGGGTTCCGTCCCACAGCGTGGTGCCTTGACCAAATGTTTTCTATTATAGCCACCGTCTATAAACAATAAACAGTTTTTCAAAGATATGAACGAAATATTAATTTTCAAACGTTACATAAATATGCACACCCTGAAGTAAATTTGCTATATTCAATATTTTATCCACTTTTTTTTTTTTACTAAATTCAAATACTGCTGATAATTTCAATTCTAATAAAATATTTCTTCTGGCATTTTTGCACAGTCATTGTTATTGCATGAGCAAGAATTCTGATTTGTGTACCGTGGTGGAGATCTTCTTCATTGTGATTAAAATGTCACCAAAAGAAAAGAATTGTCTGAAGATTTCAAGAAAATTACTTTTAATTTGCACAAGAATGGTTTAGTATACAAGCTAATTAGCAAACGAATACATATTAGCGTGAACACAGTTGCCAAAGTAATTCAGAAGTACAAAACTACTGGACGACTAAGCAATAAACATCGTCCGGGCCGTCCTTCAATTTTAAATGTGCGTGATATTCGCCACATTCAATGTTGCATGATGAACGACAGGTGTCGTAACGCTTCATCTTTGGCACAAGAAGTGTTTTTCGTTAGTGGAAAGAGTGTATCAGTCCAAACAGTTAGCCGAAGTTTAAACAGTTCGGTCTTCTTGGACGCATTCTACGTAGAAAGCCTCTTCTCACTACCAGGTATAAATCAAGTCATTTTTCTTTTACCGAAACCTATCTGAGTAAGGGGAAGGAGTTTTGGAATATTTTTTTTTCGGACGAGACTAAAATCAACTTGTTTGAATCAGATGGTATTAAACGAATATAGTGACAACTAGGTGAAGATAATAACGGTGGAAGTGTTATGCTTTTGGGATGCATGAGTGCTGCTCGTGCGGGAAGACTCACCTTTATTGAGAGGACAATGGATTCAAAGAATTCTTGTGACATATTGCAAAAAAAAAAGAACAATGTTGAAAAGCATCAAGAAACTAGTAAGACATTCCATGTTCTAACATGATAATGACCCAAAACAAGTATCAAAGATGGCGACTAAGGAGGTTACAGGAAAAGATGTAAAGGTATTGCCTTGGCCTACCATGTCACCCGATTTAAACCCATAGAACATATGTTGGGTGTTTTGAAAAGGATGTTGAAGAGAAAAAAACCCCGCAATATAACACAGTTGAAAGACATCATTCAGGATGAATGGAGGACGATTTTATCGGTTATATGTGGAAATTTAGCCGACTGTATGCCCAGAAGACTTAATGCGGTCATTGAAAGCAAGGGTAGTCTCACCAAATATTGAATATAGCAAATAATACTTTAGGGTGTACATATTTTTGTGTCGTTTGAAAATTACTATTTCGTTCATATCTTTGAAAATGTTTATTGTTTTGTGTTTCAAATTTGTATAATGTTTGCATGTATAATATATTTTATTATACAGTATAATACATTTTATTATTCAGTATATAATTCATTTGATTCCCTTCGACATTATCAGAGTAATGGCAATTTAACTGAAGTTGTTTGGGAGTGTACACACGACTGTGAGATACTGCACATGCATACATATACATATAAAAACATTCACCCATAGGTAAGGAGATTATCTCGTAGTTAGACGACGTACGAAGGCTCCGAAATTTCTCGCCCAACTACCACACAGATAATTTATTTATAGTGATCAAATAATACATATATACTGGCACATGGGCAAAAGTAGGTATACCGCTGCTTAATACGAGTTGAATGTTCTTTTCTTTCCTCTATTTCTTTTAAAAATCTAAACGAGTCATAAGTCGACTAAAGGATCTGATATATGGCGATTTTGAGTGAATGGTTGATCCACCAGCATTTAATTTCTCTACCCGTAACTCTAAGTCATGGACTGCTTTTGTGCACATTGCAGATGCATCCCGTTTGCTCAAATTTGTCCTGTATTCTGTAAACTCTTGATGGAGCTGATCTTTCAAATTCTTCAGTCCATTTCCGTCTAACCCTTTCTGCATTCATTATTTCCCAGTACAGATTGATGATCAATTTTTGGTACATAGCTGGTCAAAATTCCAACCATATAATAAATACCTGAAATCAGGAATAATTATATTATTACAAAAAAGAAGTCGTGGTAAATAACATAGAATCATAGAATTTTTAACTGAAAAAACGAAATAGAGAAATGAAGAAAAAGTTTCCACGCATATTAAGCAACCGTATATCTACTTTTTGTCTGCTGTATATTATATATATATATATATATATATATATATATATATATATGTATGTATTTATGTATGTATATATGTATGTGTGTATGTATGTATATATGTATGCATGTATGTATACAGGAGAACCTCGCAGTGCGAGTGGAAATCTGCAGTACGAGCGAGTTTCATACAAGCACAAATCGTTCCATCATTTTGGCAATTCAGTTAATAAAACCAGTTTACATATTTCTTTTGCATTCTCATTTTTTTATATAATTGTTATTTTACTTGCAATAACATTTTACTTCTAACTATATTTTACTTGTAAATTTTCTGCTTTAAAACCTATAAAAAAATTATTTTTGAGTGGTCTGTTGGGGCTGGAACGGATTAAATATATTTTAGTTAATTTCAATACGGAAAATTGATTTGTTAAACGAGTAAGTCCTAAGACGAACTCGGTAATGTAACGAATTAAACTCGTACTATATACAGTATATGTATATATATATACAGTATATGTATATATATATACAGTATATGTATATATATATACAGTATATGTATATATATATATATACAGTAAAGAAAATCTTGTCAGTATTGGAACTGAAAATCGTGAATAATTAGAAGAAATATCGAGTGATGACTCCGCCAATATCTGTACTCTTACACAGATGTAATTTGTATATTAGGCAAAAGCAGTTATGTTGGAAGTGATGAATTTATAACATTAACTAACTGGTCTATACTATCGACCTCAAAACAATGAAATAGAAAACACGCCGGCGGCATTTGAACTCATAGTGCAGACATCTAGAAGGAACGATGATAAGCATGTCATCCGACACTGAAACGACCTTGTGGACTTGTATATACAAGCGCACATGTATGTGTATATATATATATATATATATATATAT
>NC_068992.1:56656307-56660855 GCF_001194135.2 Octopus bimaculoides
GTACTTATTCTATCAGTCCCTTTTGCCGAACCGCTAAATTACGCGGATGTAAACACACCAACATCGATTGTGGTTGGGGTCAAGCTTCTTACCATACAGCCATTCTTCATCAAATTATTTCTCTGTCATTTATGACTTATTACATATAGGTATATATACCTCCCCCCACACACAAACACACACACATACCTTATTCAATACTTTCGAACATCAGCGATGGTCTTGATTTTGTTAAAAGAAATGTCTGGAGAAGTTATAAATGACGTAGTTAGATTTTAGGAGTTGATTAGACAGAAGTGTATTAAATCATATACCACCAAAATCTATTAGCTCCTGAGATCATGACAAGGAAACTTGATCACAGTATTATTCGTAGATCACAAAACTTTGAGGGATGTAAGTTTGAAGACATGTGGTCTAGTACTTTTCCTATCGGGCTCCTTTGCCGATCCGCTAAGTTCTTGGTTCCGATTCCCACACCGGCAGTGCCCTGTCTTCTTGAGCAAAACACTTAATTTTACGTTGCTCCAGTCTTCTCGGCAGTAAATAGGAAATGCTGCGACGGCCTGAGGTTCCCTTCATGAGGAATGTTGATCTACTCACCTGACCAACGTGATGGCATCATTTGAAAGTTACCAAATGCGAAGAAGGATATTGTGACAATTGGTGGGTAACAAGACACAATTGAATGGTTGATAGATTTGCGTCTGTTAGTCTACCAGTTATGTTATTTCCTGATCAGTTTTGTTTCATATTAATGAAAAGTGAATTGTGTACAACTATATGTAGAAACGAATGTATTGAGAAATAACTTAAATAACATGGATGAAGATGGAATGTTATTTAAAATACGTGAATTTCATCAAGGTTTTTGTAAGGAAGTATCGAAGAAAGAGAAAGCGTTTGGCTGTTAACTAAATGGATGTACAAGACTTTTCGATTGGATCAAGATTGTAACATTTACAAAGTATTGTGGTTTGGTCCTCAATAGCAGCTGAGTCAATAAAATAATATTGTCGAATCGATTTTCACTGAAAATACCCTATAAAGTTCGTTCTTCTTCTTTTCAATATATAAAAGACTAACACAGGGAAAGATCGAAGCAGTTTGTGCGCATAGAGAAACAAAGGTCTGATATACAATGTTACCAAACGCGAAAGCGGATATGGAATTATTAGGAAGACAATGAACCGAAATTAATACTTCCATACAAAAGGATATCCATAAATCATCTGGGAAATAGCAGTTAGTTTTGGGCAATTGCTTTTCAAGTTTAGCTATGCGTTCAAGTAAATGCAGTGAAGGTATGTAGGTGTGTATACGTATTGTATAAATACATACGTATATACACACACACACACACACACACACACACACACACACACACACACACACACACACACACACACACACATATATATATATCTATCTATCTATATATATATATTTATATTTATATGTTCTTGTCCCATTAAATAAGCAGAAAGAGATATCGTCTTTTCACGGATATAAAACCCGAAATAGCGAAACAAATTTATATAGTTATGTTTAGTCTCTTATGCTATCTCCGATATCACATGAAGCGCCATATAAACTATTAATATTGGTTTCCAACTTTGACACAATGACAAATTCATGTAATAGAAATATAACTGTTTGAATCGATTTTACTATACACTTACATAAACTGAGTTAAGTTTTCTCCTGTATTAGCCCAGGTTTCGTCTAAGTTAATAGCACTACATCATACATTCCTTATCTTATATTATGTGACTCCAAAGACCAAAGAGTTGGGATACTGAAGCATATCCAGTTGACGTGGTTGTGTTGCTCTGATATTTCTTACCGGAATTTTTCTTTTTACAGTATGGTCTTATTATGGGCCCACCAATATTTTATTTACTTTGGAATGATGTTTAATAGAAAACAACTGCTTGAAGTTCAGTTTTCATCTGTAGCATTCATTTCTTGGTATGGAAATGTGCTGAGAAAAATCCTTGCATGATTTCTGTAATAGTTGAAGCTCTCATAAAATCAGCGCCGCATTCTCTTAGGAAGGGAATTTACCTGATATCTAATATTTCATCAGAAATATTAGCTTATATGGTTGCCATGAAACGCAAAAGTGAAATGAAACGTAACAAAGTCATGTCCCCAATCTATTAATACTGTTGCGGATGATTTTTGTGGGTCTACTTCGCACGCAAACTTGTTAAGACCCTCCACCTTCCAAGTCTTATGGTTCTTAATCTCGTGTTGCAACAAGGAAGTATTTTTTTCTGGTCCGATATATTTCTCAGTTGGTGGTTGTTATCAACGTTTTGTGTCTAGATGCCATGTTTGCCAAAAGTTAATGCCACACTATTAACGTCAACAACCATATCTGTTCATCAAATCTAATCGTCCTTTTAAGCAAAGAAGCATCGTCTTTGTGCTTTCTTTGTATTCATCGGCAAACAAGTATTTGTTTATTGGTATTGATGAATAATTTTTCTCTTGCTTTCCATGGGTACCACATTTCTTCGTTCGCTGTCATTCATTGCTTGACTTCGTTATTTTCCATTACCATCTTCCTCGAATATGTCCACTGAAAATGGGGATTAGCTGAGCTGTTGTAGTCCCCGTTGACCCACACACTGTTGTTGTTGGCACTCCGTCGCTTACGACGTCGAGGGTTCCAGTTGATCCGATCAACAGAACAGCCTGCTCGTGAAATTAACTTGCAAGGGGCTGAGCACTCCACAGACACGTGTACCCTTAACGTAGTTCTCGGGGATATTCAGCGTGACACAGTGTGACAAGGCTGGCCCCTTTGAATTACAGGCACAACAGAAACAGGAAGTAAGAGTGAGAGAAAGTTGTGGTGGAAGAGTACAGCAGGGTTCGCCACCATCCCCTACCGGAGCCTCGTGGAGCTTTTAGGTGTTTTCGCTCAATAAACCCTCACAACGCCCGGTCTGGGAATCGAAACCGCGATCCTATGACCGCGAGTCCGCTGCCCTAACCACTGGGCCATTGCGCCTCCACGACCCACACACTACCTCGCGAGAAATGCACTGTGTGAGAGTTATACTGGTATTGTTTAGAATATTTGTGACATTGGCGCTAGAATATTAAACTCTATCAATTCGCACACAACAATCTATTCTATGTGACGTCTTACACTCAGTGCGATCCCTGTTCCATGTATCCACAAACTGAACACCTCGCGACATTTTCTTCGCATATACCCGTAAAATGATCATGCGAACCTGACAGTCCTCACCTCGGAAGCCGCTACTAAGGATGTACCTGTGTAATGACTTCTTTTTAATTTAACATGACGACAATTGGAATTAGATATTTACAACTCACACATTCGTTTTATTAATGGCCAAGAAGACATCTTAATAATTTTTTTTTATCTAGTCCTGTCAACAAATATCATAACTTAGGCTATGATGGAATGCGTCGGGAGGTGTCTAACTAAACTTATTGAGATTCCTCAAAATCACTTTGACTTATCTCACATGTTTCCTGATAAAGTAACTGTCATCGACCCGAATACACTAATGGAACTTCTACAGACTTTGTCCCACTTCTAATTGCATCAGTAGACTGATTAAAATATGATTATGTTTGTGTTTAAATGTATATTTTTAAAATTCAATTTCGAAAGACTTAGCCACTTAATCGCTCACATTCTAATTTGAAAGTACGTGTGGTTTTCTGTTATTTCGGGAGAAGAACGTGATAATTTCATGTCAATTAAAACAGTTGAAATAGCTTGAGTTCCATGAGATTCTTCAGCTGCTATAAGTCATGCTTTGTACGATATTATCTCTTGCAGTTATGTCTATAGAAATCTATGCAATGTTTAACAAATCAACCAGTTTTCAAAACTTATTTTGAAACTTCGCTTTCTTCCCCTGCTTCGTACATGTCTTCGTTTTCCCGTTTTAGTTTCCTTGAACTTTGCATGCCTTCCATAAGTTATTCATAGCGGTAGGAAATATACTTAACCTTTTCTTTAAACTTTACATAGATTCTGTTTAAATAGTCAAAGCTAATTAATCAGTTTGATTAATTATTAATGTAAGGAGGAAGTATATGGCGTATAGAAATTAATAAATGTATGAGTGAGGGGCACTATGACGCAATTTTATATATTTCACGAAATGAAAGTTATTACCGTTTAATCCCAGGTCCTGTCTACACGAGCAGGCCTATGGTCAAAAGCGTACTAAATTTGACCATCCAATCTTATTTTTATTTTATCTAAAACATTTTCTTATTGTACATCCTTTCCTTTATAGAGACTGTATACTAAGAGAGAGAATTGGTTGTTATATCTAACAGGTCGTGCGACGTCGGGAAGTTTCCTATATTTTCTTTGACAAGAGAAAGGATAGAAGAGAGATATCTAGGATACCTGCAGTATTTAAGACATCCCTGAAAGAAAAGAAAGATGACCACGTGAGGAAAAGAAAGATGATCACGAGTGAGCAAGGAGAGAGAGAGAGAGAGAGAGAGAGAGAGAGAGAGAGAGAGAGAGAGAGAGAGAGAGAG
>NC_068992.1:56661053-56662618 GCF_001194135.2 Octopus bimaculoides
TATATATATTTATATATATAATATATCTATCTATCTATCTATCTATCTATCTATCTATCTCTCTATAAGTATGCATATGAAGGGGAAGATTTACTAGTATATATTGCTATTAATGTTATTTGTATTTTAGCATTTTTCTGTAGACTTTGTACGCATAGAAACATTGAAAGCGTTGAAATAGACGCTAAAACAAAAACTACAAAAAATCAAAACAACACTTAACATGTTTAATCGGTTAATTTGTATTACATTATTATGAAAATCAGATTGCTTTTAAGGCATTACCAGAAACTATATAGATAGATATACTTATATATCGGCCAGAAAAAGGATTCATGAAACGCAATACGGCATACGCAGAACTCCACTAAGTGAGTGTTTGCCAATCTAATGAAGCAGACGAGTACAGTCACCGAATGTGACCTGAGATTTCGGAGTAAATGCTGCAGGAGCTGAACGTAGTAAGTCCTTCAAACATATTTGGTACAGAGCCAAAAGCACACTTAAGGAGAATAGAACGTAGTTTAAATTTTACAGTGTAGTTCAAAAAATATTGTCTAATGGTTTTATATCCTCTTAGCATTTTAGTAAATCGTGCCACATGTTTTGATGGTTTGTGGTTTTTCAACCGGTAGAATATCAGCAAATATTTTCCCCGAAGGTATTCTCCTGTGACGAATGCAACTGCGAGTAGCGTATTCAAATTCAAATCTACTGTAACCTATGAAGACTAATTAAGTAAGCTATGATTTTGATCACTGTTCACCATTCGTATGAAAATTTATTATTATCATTATAATAATAATAATAATAATAATAATAATAATAATTATTATTATTATTATAAAGGCGGTGAGCCGGCAGAATCGTTAACATGCTGGACAAAATGCTTAGCGTTGTTTCGCCGTTTGTATTGTTTTGAGTTAAAATTCCGCCGAGGTTGACATTGCCTTTCATCCTTCAGAGTCGATAAATGAAGTACCATTTACACATTAGTGTCGATGTAATCGGCTAGTCCCCCACAACAAAATTTTAGGCCTTGTGCCTTTAGTAGAAAGGATTCTTCTTCTTCTTCTTCTTCTTCTTCTTCTTCTTCTTCTTCTTCTTCTTCTTCTTCTTCTTCTTCTTCTTCTTCTTCTTATTATTATTATTATTATTATTATCATTATTAAGGCGGTGAGCTGGCAGAATCGTTAGCACGCCCGGCAAAATGCTTAGCAGCAATTCGTCCGCTTATAACGTTCTGCATTCAAATTCCGACCAGGTCGATTTTGCATTTCATCTTTTCGTGGTCGATAAAATAAGTACCTTTTGAATACTGAGGTCGCTGAAATGGAATTACCCCGTCCCCCTAACTTGATGATCTTTTACCAAAATTTGAAACCATCTTTGTTATTATTATTATGCAAAAATTGTTTATTACTGTAAATTGATTTTGAAAGCTCATCACGGAACTAAAGTATTTTCGTAACTAGAAACTACATACACACACACATACACACACACACACACACACACACACACACACACACACACACACACACACACACACACACACACACACA
>NC_068992.1:56663251-56668391 GCF_001194135.2 Octopus bimaculoides
CGACATGCAGATATTATTTTTTCTATGGGCGCAGGAGTGGCTGTCTGGTAAGTAGCTTGCTTATCAACCACATGGTTTCGAGTTCGTTCCCACTGCGCGGCACCTTGGGCAAGTGTCTTCTACTATAGCCTCGGGCCGACCAAAGCCTTGTGAGTGGATTTGGTAGACGGAAACTGAAAGAAGCCCGTCGTATATAAGTGTATATATATATGTGTGTGTGTGTATATATGTTTGTGTGTCTGTGTTTGTCCCTCACAACATCACTTGACAACCGATGCTGGTGTGTTTGCGCGGCCGTAACTTAGCGGTTCGGTTAGAATAAGTACTAGGCTTACAAAGAATGTCCTGGATTTGCTCCACTAAAGGCGGTGCTCCAGCATGGCCAGTCAAATGACTGAAACATGTAAAAGAGTAAATGAGTAACCGAGATCTTTGGATTTGCTAGAAATAGGAGTTATTTTACCTCATGTCATCATCCTGCCAAGGAAAGGAAAAACTGGATAGCATATTCCTAGATGTAAAAAGAAAAATGAAAGATCGCCAAGGAGGCAAACTGCTTGGCCACAGAGTGACTCAATTTGAGATGTCCTTCAGTTATACAACAACAAGAAGAACATCAACACATTCGAGACAGTGACTGTCATACCAACATCAGCAAATCACTGCTCCCATCGCTCCCACCAAAGAAACAACCAGAAGAACATCAACACATTTGAGACAGTGACTGTCATACCAACATCAGCAAATCACTGCTCCCATCGCTCCCACCAAAGAAACAACCATCTGTTGCCAATAAGTAATGGCTTAGGTGCATGTACTTTACCTAATTCTTTAGACACCTCTGTAGTTACTAGCATGTGTAGACACCCTCAAAACTCCCGAAAATTTAAAACCAGTCACACGTCCACCTTGTACAGCTAGAAGGAGAGAAATCTGTACCAGTACTCGGCTGGTACACGTTTTCTGCTGATTAGATTTAATGCATGTGAAATAAAATCTTTATGCAGGTGAAATAAAGTCTCAAAACCGACGTCTTACCTGGTCCAGGAATTGAAATCACGACATTTTGATCATGAGTTTAGCATTCCTAATCACAAGGCTATGTTCCCTCTCATACTGAAGTGAAGTAATATATTGCTTTTTCAGGTTTTCTGTTTTCTTCTTCATTAGCAATATAAAACGGAATTGCAAACTTGAGCCACAATTTTGCCAAGTATATCTAAATGATGAATGTACTGGTCAAATGTACTTCATTTTTCTTAAATAGATTATATTTTTCAATGATTATAATTGTTTATACAATCAGCTTTAAATTTTCAGTCAACCAATTTTATCAGTATATACATCAATGTAATGTTTTCATCTGTTCATCGTTCATCATATTTCTTGGTTAGTAAACAGTTTGTGATAGGACTATAATCAAAAACTCAAATTGTAAATGTTCTTATCCCGTCAGACAATTTTGAAGTTCTAAGTTTCTCTAAGTTTGGCATAAGGTAAAAACGTATTATGGCAGAGGAGGTGCAGTAGATGAAATCGTTGTCAGCACTTGATCGGTACCTTAATGTATCAATCTCTAAAAGATGAGTGCGAAGGTGACCTCGCCTGATTTGAAAGTAGAACATAAATGTTCGGTACTACGCATGTATCTCTGTTTATCATTGATTTATTCCCCACCGATCTAGGATAAAATGTTACACTCAATTGTGAGCCATATTGTGCTTGTCACGGACTGGCTTGTATAATGACGGACTGGTGATAAGTGACATATTTCTTGGACCACACAAACACAACCCAACGACGACTCACAATACTCAATTGCACAGAATGCACACTGACTATTTTTAGACGGATTCTCGTACTCGTACCAACAACATACAACCAATGAAAAGAAAAACATACATATGCGGCTGATCTTAACAAACGATGCAGACGAGTGTGTTCTTTGCCGTAAACGGTAGAAATGATCCAGTAAATACATGACAGTGGAAGCTTTGCTGCCGTGGGCTGTAAGTTTGCTGCCAATGAATCTACCATAAGTTCCATTTAGAAAGTGTGTGAGGATGATTCATCCATTAATTTTTTATTTAAAGATAAAAACAATCTACTAGGATAAACGAGGATAGAAGAACTGCAAATTACTTCACCTGTCACACGAATTTACCATCCACCGGTCCTCAATTGTAATCATATTAACAATTCATTTCATATGATTATTCTAAGCCTGTTATTGAGTAGATAAGGACACTGTCCCTAGCGCTATAAAGAGCTTCCGGGACAAGTTAGAAAGAGAGGGTGATATATCTTAAAACCAACGACCTTGCCCGAATATTTGAAACAGACTGGACGTTCAGAAAAGCACCTAAGTAGCAGCTGGGAGCGGTGTTAAACTAAGTAATGGATTAAGTCTAGCAAACAAATAAGCTACGATGGCATTTGAACTTATAACAGAAAGACCAAGAGCCACAAACAAAACAAAAATAAAAATAATAAAACCGCGTTTCCACAAGTCAAACGCCCTACTTTATTTATTGGCATCGGGAGAGTGTAGGTCAAAATTGACGTCGCTGGGATTCGAAATCAGAACGTAAGATACCAAAACAAAATAGCGTCACCTGGTCATAACGGATTACATGATTTTTTCCTCTCTTTGACATCAATCCAACTGGTGTCGAATTTGACCTTTTGATCTACAATTTCAAGAGGGAAGATAAAATACCAGTCATGCATTGGATTGTTGTAATCGGTTATAACTCCTCCGCGCAAATATTTAACCATGTATTAATTTTAGAAATGAATATATTAGTCTTTGCTACTGCAGCAGTATTATCAGTGATAATAATAATACTAGCAATAGTATTAGTAGCAGCAACAACTGATGGTGGTGGTGAATGGCTCGCAATTTATAATTTCTGTTTAATAAATTGATTTCATTTTAAAAATAATTATTTTTGGCAATTATATTTTGAAATAAATTGCTTTAATTTAAAAAAAAAAATTCGTTACTAAATTTCTAGTATTATCGGTTTAATAAATTTCATCAGTTTTGAAACGAATTATGTTATCAATATTTCTACGAAATCTGTTGGCATTTTGACTGTTAATTTCGTTCTGCACACGTTAATATTATTTCTAGCATAAAATGCTAAAATAATGGGAAGAAATTAAAGCCGTTCTATGCAGAACATTAATTCATTTCACAAGACAAACTCTATTGTCATAACGCGTGGCAACTCGGCCGGTCAGCGTTAGTAACCGGCACTACCAGCGTGTTGCAGAAAAGGTTTTATTGAAAACAAAAATGACATTCTTCCAAGGTGAATGAACAATGACAATTCCAACAGAAATTGGACTCATAACAACAACAACAATGATAATCCTTTCTACTAAAGGCACAAGGTCTGAAATTCTGGGGGAGGGGACTAGTCGATTACTCCGAACCCCATGTTTCACTGGTACTTATTCTATCGACTCCGAGATAATTAAAGGTAAAGTCGACCTCGGTGGAATTTGAACTCAGAACGTAAAGACGGACGAAATCCTTGGTGAGCATCTTGCCCGGCATGCTAAAGATTCTCCCGGCTCGTCACCTGAAATAATAATAATAATAATAATAATAATAATAATAATAATAATAATAGTAGTAATAATAATAATAATGATCGCATAATCGCAGGAATTCGGTATGGCGCTGGAATCCTGAAGTGAACAGATGAAGAGCTAAAGGAGATGGACAGAAAGTCAAGAAAGTCATTCACAGTAATCATTGCTTTCAACTGTCATCTAGCTTTTGACAAAATTCACGGAGCTGGGAGAAAACTACTTGTCACCCCACTCTCACTTGTCCGTCTATGTTGATTTCAAATTCGATCATAGTCGACATTGCTTTATGTTCGTCAGTAGGGTCAAGATCAGTTACTACTAATGGCATTGCTATATAGTCATCCAATTAGAACTTATAGCAATGGTGCTATGCTAGGAATCCAAATGGTTACTAGTAGAATAATAAAGATTTAAGGTTTAACTATTATAATAAAATTTAGAGTAGAAAATATTTGGAATCAGAGTGTTTGATTAAAAGTTCTGCCAAAATTAAATGATGTGGAGGTCAAGTTTATGATCTGCTGTCTCGGATCAATACACTTAGTATTTCTCGATCGAACCAGGATCGAATCCTGACTGGAAATTGCTTTTGATTATAAGCCGCTGCAATAAGTGAAGACGTCTTCAAACAACAAGAGAAACATGAACAACAAAAACAACAACACCCATAATAATCAGAATCAGTATTTCAATGGGATAAAATTAATAGGGTCTTTTTTAATCACTGTTTTATCCATAAAGGGTTTTGTGGAAAAGCATAAAATAGTTCGAGTGAAGTGATATTTTAAACACAGCAAAGTTTTCCTATATCACAGAAAAAAGTTAAGTTTGGTGAATTACCAACGGATATTAGTTTGGCAACATTATGGCGAAATATTTGCTAATTAATCAAAAGTGACACAGATCAAAGTCAGATATTGAAATAACTATAAGATGTAATTACTTGGAAATGGGTAACACGATGCTATAACTCCAAGTAAGCAATTCCAGTAATTATCACAGAATTTTTTTTATCGGCAAATTGAAGCCATTTACATACTATACGGTCTAAGTGAAAACTCTAAAACATACTTGTCAATTAGAGACCTAGAAAGGGATTAAGGAGGGAAATTTACGATATCTAATATAATAGATACATAACTGGCAGCATGTATTTGATGTAAGAGTTTTATTGATCATAAATTTTGAAGCAAAATATGAAAAAATTGTAAAACAGCAAAAAATACAAAAAAAACCCAAAAACTCACGTATGACTGGATATAAAATTTAAAATTATCAATATGGACTCGGTGAGTTTTTAATATTTTACGAGCTATTTAACCATCAGTGAAGTAGTAGATGCAAGTTTGCACAAGGGATTCAATTATTTACATGGCAATTTTTTTATAGGGAAAGGATATGTATGTTACTATGCATTGTGAAGTGTCGTAACAAAACTAATATAGATATGTAAATATGATGATATATATGCATACATACAGACATGCTTGTATCTATGTATATATATATATATATATATATATATATATATATATAT
>NC_068992.1:56669731-56676480 GCF_001194135.2 Octopus bimaculoides
TATATATACATAATACATATACATATGACGGGGTTTCAGTTTCCGTCTACCAAATCCATTCACAAGACTTTGGTCGGCCCGAGGCTATAGTAGGAGACAATTGCCAATGGTCCAGGCAGGGGGACTGAACCTGGAGCAATATGGTTGGAAAGCAAGCTTCTTACAACACACACGTCCACGCCTATATATATTTATATATGACTATACACAAACGCATATGCAGTTATATACATATTCATATATCATATAAAACAACAGACTTACTGTATATACAATTTATTGACATCATTTTACGCGTATTTCATTAGCAATAAATTTACGTCAGTCACAAAGAAAATCATGAAGCCGCCGATTGTACTGTCAAATCTTGTCAGATTTAGTAACTCTCATGACACTTAGCAATGCAATCTGCTTATACATTTTTCTTTATATATGTAAATTTTTAATTCATTTTAAAAAAAAATGTGAATATGATTATGTAATTAAATAAAATATCAATAAGCTGTCGTATTTTGTTTATCTTTCTATATATTTTCTGGAGGTTCCAACCAAATGATACTCGTTAGTGTTACTGTTCGCATAGTCAAGAATAAAGATTATAAAGTTCTAAATACTGTTTCTGTATTGAGTAATACTTATTGAAATCGTACGACGTAATTATATCGCTTATCTTTTATTTGTTTTAGTAATTAGACTGCAGCCATGTTGGGGCTCCAGAATTTTAATCGAATGAATCGATCCCAGTATATTTTTTAAAGCTTGGTACTTAGCCTATCGGTCTATTTTGCGAAATCACTAGGTTACGAGGACGCCAAGACATCAGCACCGGTTGCGAAGCGGTATTGGAGAACAATCACAAGCACGCAAACACATAGACACACATAAACGCATATATATATATATATATATATATATATATATATACATATACAAATTAAAACATAGGGTAAAAAATCATATATTAATTAATATCGATTTCTTACCAGGAAGGTAGCACATTTAAAGAATCAGAGAGATTCAGAAAAAATATCTGAGATCTTAAGGGATTAAAGTATATTTTTATATATAACGTTGACCACTAAAGTGGACATTTAATGTGCTAGAAATAGACCACATGTTGTATCTACTAAGACCTAATAGTTCTCAAAACGAAATTCAGCGAAATACCAAAACGTATGCGGGCAAGACAGTGAAAATTACAGAAATAAAACATTATTACCCACGAATTTCGCTGAATTTCGTTTTGAGAACTATTAGGTCTTAGTATACACATATACATATAGATAGTAACCCCTCGCCATATCGCGGTTCACCTATAGCGTTTCACCTATCGTGGTTTATTATTTAAGCTTATGTCGATCCCTCTGCGGTGTTGTTTTGCATTTATAATAAAATGAATATATACAAATTTTAACAATAATAGCAAAACATATGCAGTACAGTACTGTTTCTACTTCACGGATTTTCTCCTATTGCGCTGTTTTAATATAAAGCTGAAAAAGAAATATAGGTGCCGAGTAGCATCTATGTTGCTCGAAATTAGAATTAAAATCCCTTAGAGCGCTGCAACAAAGCATTTTTTATATACTGACAGGGAAGACAACCAATTGACAGCGAAACCAGATCATTACAGTAGTGACTACTCCATTCCTGGATGGTTAAGCTAAATCCTACTTGTCAGTATATAGTATTTAGCGTATGAATTTATAGCTGATTCAGCAAAATGGTAATATGAAAATTATACAATAATGAAAGCAGCTATATGCAATATAAAACCAAACAGCTATATCCACACACACACACACACGCACACACACGCGCACACACACACACACACACACACACACACACACACACATTCACATCAGAATTGTGCAATACAAGCAACCATATAATGAAAACATAATTAATACCACATAAGAAGCCAACCCTTATAAAGCAGCTTTATAATTGGTGGCATTTAGGGATTCTTGTAATCAGTAATAATGTAACGAAGACTATAGCATCAAATATGTGCTTCTTTATACCAGGCAGTTGGCTATGTTTGAGGGAGATTTAGTTGTTGTTTCTAATAGGTCGAATAATTTTGTAAATGACGTTGCCGTCATGAACATTCCATTTTTGTCTCAGATACGACATTTTTAGGACAACGTTGTCTAATTCTTTCTGTATATATTTTTTCAAAAGGACAAAATGGCATTTGGGAAGAAATTTGATGTGTTATTTCTCGCAAGTTGTCCATTGAAGTTGTAGCTATAAATATGTATTGCAAGCAGTTTCATTTCTACCATATATGTTTAACAGAACCACTCTGTTTTTATAATATGTTCCCATTTCCTCTTGCACAAAAATGTAGTAGAAACATGTGATAAACGAATATATACTGATGTAGACATTTACACCTCATACAGTTCACACCAGAGTATGATGGTACTGCCTTATGATTGATATTAAAGTAAAAACGGATGGAGTTTAGGTTTAGCGTCCTAATATTGATAATATCTATAGCAATGCGTTTGTTTAAAATTGTATATGCAGACGAAGTTAGAATAATGCATAATCAAATATTTCTGTGATGGCCGTTTATCTCTTTTCCAAGATAAAATCTTTGATTTAGCTCATGTTAACTAGTTTATTGATGAGATCAATTGGTCCTCCAAGAGAATAGTACTATACGCTATCAATAGTCTACTATATTTATTATCTTAAACAACATAATGTTCTGCCTTTTGTGCTTTGATTGCTACCATAGCTCGAAACTCCAGGTCATATATGAGCGTATAATCGATTATATCACCTTCAATAATTCATTCTTTTTTATTTCATCAGTAGATGAAAGAGAAGGGGACGCGAGTTGGAGTTTAAGCTCAGAACGCAAGGTTACGAAACTCTGAACATAAATCATTTAGTTATCTCTGTGCTCTTGCTAATGTAGCGCCTACAGTTACAGTTAAGACTATGTAGGTTAACGCAGCTGGGTTGTAGGTTTGTTAGTACGTCGGAAAAATGATTAGGGGAATGCGTTCCGGTTCCTTACATCTGGAGTTCAGATTCTGTAGAGGTCAATTTGCCTTTCATCCTTTCGAAGCCGTTAAATGACTGACTCTCCTCTCAAAATTGCTGGCCTTGTGCTCAATTTAGAGAGATTATCTATGTTGGTAGAAAGAGTTTTCAGTGCGTAGGAAGTTACATACTGGCCAATAAAAAACTTATTGTGCGCTTGGTTTCAAGAGGATTATAAATCCTTTACGTCATTTGTACCCCAGGAATACGTAGGTGCACCGTATTTGCATCTCTTTTCTCTTTCAACGTTTGCCTTAAAAAAGAAAGACAACACAGACTTCTGTGTGGCTAAGAACTTCGATTTGCACCCAAGTAGTCTCGGGTTCAACCTTACACATACCTGCATGCATATACAGGGGTTGGACAAAATAAAAGTTCAAACAAATTTATTTTGATATGGAGTAGGACCACCTTTGGCAGTAATTACAGCTTTAATTCTACGAGGTATGGACTCGTACAAAGTTTAAATTGTTTCCAAAGGAATTTTTGTCCATTCTTCAGCTGAAACAGTCTCCAGTTCTTGTAGTGATGATGGTGGAAGATAACGACTCCTTACTTGTTTTTCTAAAATGCACCATAAATGTTCAATAATATTGACATCAAGGGACTGTTGTGGCCAGGTAATACGTTCAACTTCGCTACAATGTTCCTCGTGCCATTCAGTAACAAATTTAGCTGTGTGAATTGGTGCATTATTATCCCGAAAAATTATATATATATGTATATATATATATATATATATATATATATGTGTGTGTGTGTGTGTGTGTGTGTATGTCTTGTCCTTGTGCTTGTGTTTGTCTCCCACTCCAGTGCTTGACGGCCGATGTTGTTTTGTTACTCTTCTCGTAATTTAGTGTTTTAGCGTTTCGTACAAACGGACCTATAGAATAAATACCAAACTTAAGAAATAACTACTTGTAATCGAAGATGGTGCCCTATGCCAAATGTCAGAAACGAATAAAAGAAAACATTTAAAAATGTGTTCCAATTAATTTTGATGATAATGCATTCTTTAGTAAAAGAATTTTGATATCATTAAGCTGGCGTTGGGAACATAAATGAACATGAAATTTTGATGAAGCGAGATCATATCAAATCAAGTAGTTTGTATCATAGATATATCATAGATATATCATAGATGCCAGAACGTTCTCAGGCAATTTGATATCAAAAGTGTTAAATGATGTGTTTTTTAAATAGTATGTATGAAGCAGATTAGTAATCTTTTATTTTTGAATATATATTTAAGTTGCAAAGAGTTTCATTTAATACATTGCATATAAAAGGAGAATAAAACGTTTACGTGATATAGTATTTAAAATTTATTCTCGGCATTAACTACTAGTAGTATTCCCTGTTGGAATTTCGGCATTGCCAAGAAAACATTACTGACAATAACATTCCATTATGCCGCCAGAAAGGTGCCATTAACTGTATCATTAACATATTTCTGTCTAACCACATTGCCTTTGTTACAAATATTTTTGAAAATAATGAATACTCTAATAAAATATTATTGCCATTTCTAAAGTAGCGTTTGAAATATTAACCGACATGAAATGTTAATAGATATTAATGTAGATAATTTTAAACAGAAAATTTGTATTATAGAACTAGGGATGGTCTCCGGGAGTTGGGAATCAAAAAGGTTAACGCATATATGTTACATGAGATTAACACCCACCAAAAGAAAAAGAAAATGTTTACCGTATGGTTAAAATTTATAACTTAGAAATATATCAAGTTTTGCGCATGAGTAGTACGGAGGATTATTCAAAGCATAACAAAACATAAAACAAAAACTAAACAAATAACACATTAAACTCAAATTTTCACAAATTTAAATATTCGTTGCATTCACTGCGGAGTAGATTTAATAAATAATATTAATTTGTTGCAGGTGAAATTTTCCGTTTTCATTTGCAACAGTCTCTCGACTCTATTTTATTTTCATTAATGATAATTTAATATATATTCATTTCAATGTTTTCGAAACCCACAGTTTGTTCTAATTACGTAACGTAAAAAAATATTTCTTGGATGAATAAATGTTATTAGATACCATAGCTGTATAACTTTGGGGCTTCTATGATATAGTATGCCGATATAATTAAAAAAAAACAAATTGAGAAGTGATTTGGCTGTTATGACTGTTTGGAACGCTATAAGCATTAGAATAATAACTATATTTCTAGCACGCTAAACGTGGTAGGGTTACATTAAGGTTTCTTTAATTTACAGATATATTACAACTACGATAAATTACAGAAAATAAATATTTACTAAGCAAGTGAGATTTTTATAAATTGAAGTTTTCAGGAAAAATTACTTTCTGAACTTTCTTTTATTGAATATTTTAAGTTCACAAATTTAATTATTCGGTACGAGATACTTTTCAACGAGGTTTTATTTATATGATCTTTTCAGTCCATGTTTATTTCATTAATTGCTCGCAATGTTCTCTCTCCTCCTCCTCACACACACACACACACACACACACACGCAACTCTCTCTTATTATAACACACACATTGCCTTTGTAATATAAAAACAGCTGAGCGGGTGGTCTATCTGCTGGTATATATAAATACATAACTAAATACAAATATACGCACACGAACGTACACATGCACAAACACACACACACATTCACATTCCTATTATCTAAATGCGTTTCTTCGAAGCTCTGTAGATGAGGTTAGTATCTTATGTTTTATTGAATGAAACTTTCATTTGCGAAACGACAGTAAGTATGATTACAAAATGTTGAAGTATAGATGGGTTTCTTCATCCGCAAATAAAAAAAAAACAAGAAATAAATCCCAAGGAAAAATAATGATGGCCGCTGAAATTTAGATATTACGTAGTAAAAATTTCACAAACGGAAGAATCAATTTCATTTTGTTGCTTACCAAACATCTCTAACATTTCGAGTTGACGGATTTTTGGTTGAAGAGATGTTGAGTGTTTACTCGACCAATAGTACTCAGTTAAGTTATTGGATGTAGGGGAAAATGTTAATGAAGTTCAAATAGAATTTAAGATGCATAACAAAACAAATAAATTCTTTATCAGAATCCGACCGTGGCTTTCCAAAAATGGAGAGAAATTGGAAGTTTATATCAGGAGAAGTAGAAATAATCATTGAAAAGAAAAACATATAGAATCCTGAAATTGATGAAAGAAAAGTATTAATCGCTACTGATATTGTTGCAAACACAGCTCTTGTATTTCAAGTACTGTAGTGTTGTTAGCAAGTGTAGGGAATTAAATACATTTCGGGATGATACGTTAAACGATGATGAATTAGAACGTATGTCAGAGTTGTATATTGTTTATATGTTGTTGGCACTCCGTCGCTTACGACGTCGAGGGTTCCAGTTGATCCGATCAACGGAACAGCCTGCTCGTGAAATTAACGTGGAAGTGGCTGAGCACTCCACACACACGTGTACCCCTACCGTAGTTCTCGGGGATATTCAGCGTGACACAGTGTGACAAGGCTGACCCTTTGAATTACAGGCACAACAGAAACAGGAAGAAAGAGTGAGAGAAAGTTGTGGTGAAAGAGTACAGCAGGGTTCGCCACCATCCCCTGCCGGAGCCTCGTGGAGCTTTAGGTGTTTTCGCTCAATAAACACTCACAACGTCCGGTGTGGGAATCGAAGCCGCGATCCTATGACC
>NC_068992.1:56676591-56677370 GCF_001194135.2 Octopus bimaculoides
AACAATTAGAATTGTTTCACTCCAAAGAAGTTAAAGAAAGATAGCATCATAACTCGGTGAAGGAGATAGTCATTTATTTATACCAGCGGGAGAGGAAGAACCTCGCAGAAATGTAATCTCTTTTCTCTGACTTTTCTGATGAACGATAAATATTTGACGAAAATCATTCAACAACAAATGTCAAAAGTACAACTATAATGACGTGTATTATCGCATGTCATGTTTACCTCAGCAAAAGTTTGAACATAGTTTATCATGCTTACCTTAGCAAAAGTGTGAACACATCCTATCATTCCAAGATCTCAATTCCTTCGGCAAAACTGAAATATCTTAAGTTATATCCGCACATTCAGATATTTGTTTACGTCAGCACATTCGTCTTTCCACTGCTAATACTTCAGCAATTAATGATGAGGCTGCACCCACACTGATAATTCACAATAGACTCAAGCAAGCCAGAACATTAATCGTAAGTCTGTTAAACAATTAGCAACTACAAGTGGTCAGGGACTATTATTTGTGTTCTGTGCTTCGCGTAATTCATCTAGAGCGAACAAGGTTATGGCTTACAAATGGGAACAAAACCTGTCGCAGATTACACTCGTCTGTTTCAACAAAATATACACTTGAGCGTGTGTGTAAGAACATATGTATGTATATATGGCAGGATAGATGGATGGATGAATGTATGGATGTATGTATATATACACGTATGAATGCGTGAATGTGTATGTATATATGCGTATGTATGTCTCCATATGTGTATATACATATATATA
>NC_068992.1:56677507-56680474 GCF_001194135.2 Octopus bimaculoides
TATATATATATATATATATGCTTGTGTGGGTGCCTGCCGGCGCGTGCGCGTGTGTATGTGTGTGCGCGTATGTACGCATGTATGTGTGTTTGTGTATTTGTGCGTCCGTGCGCACGTATGTGTGGATGTACGCATGTATGAATGTATGTAAATGTCATTAGTATTCAAACATATAAATTACTCTCGAATTAATCTTCAAGAAAGTTATTGAATAACAATGATCCTCCATTTGTATTCTAAATTGTTTCAACGAGATTAATTACGTTCTATTACTGGTTCGCATCGTTCAAACGATGAAGATATTTTAACAATATATTTCTAACGCATTTTGTTTTTCAATGAGATACATTTGGCGATTGTACAAATTCTTGGCGAGACAACATGTCTGCATATTTTCCCAAGCATCAATGAACTGAGAAAAATTGATTAACCTCGGAAGAAAACAAGAGAAAATTACAATAGTTGCAAGATGTTTATTTGGTGAAGGATTTGTATAAAGAGGTGCCACAGCACTTGTATGTTATCATGTTCAGGTGCAACGAAAGTGATCATCAATGGAATCTTATTTGCAGAAAGTTAATACTGTTACAAGCATTGGCTCCGATGTAAGACGTTCTGGCGAGATTTCAATTTCTATCTTTGAATAGCCAGTAACGCTATTTTATTCTATAATGAAATCAATATGATGTTTTATTGCGTTGCTTATAAAACATCATATAAGCATATTTAACGATTGCATATGGTTTTTAAATCAATAATCTACTTGGTATGTTATAGTGATTAAATCTATATATAACATTGATATCATTTGTCTAGCAGCGTAAGTACTTACTGAAACTAAAGCGATATAAGCCATCAAATTAATCTTAATATATTATAGCATAAGTTACGACTCAATAATATAAACTGTACGTAGACAATTAGAAATCTCTTAGAATTCATAAGCACTTTTGAAACAGGAGACATATATTGAAAGGTGTAGTTCCTAGTACATTACAGCTGAAAAATAGATAGGGATGGTCACGTTTAGAAAGATTTCAATCAGTTGCAGCGTCGTTGCTTTAACTTCGGGTTCTTAGTACTAACATTCAAATAAATCTCTCTCGAACCACATCAAATGACTTAAAACAGAACAGAATATATTAGATGAGGTATTCTTAGGCAGCATAAGGTAGAAAAAGAAATTAGTACACTACAAACAAAGAATCTTCAAACTGTTGTATAAGGGCTAAGACAGGGGTACACGGAAACATCGACAATGAAATTATGTGGTCGCACTCTCGAAAAAAATATCAAGATCTTGTTCACAAGAATACGCTGCAAACGAGAGGCTATCTAAAACGTCAAGATATCAATTGGAATATTTTGAATTTATTTTTCTGACATCTTGCTTTTGTTGCTAGCAAAATAATGCCTGTTGCAATAAGGGATATATCAAATAAGTGATTGAAGACAAATATAAATAGAGAAAAGCATAATTTGTTTTTACAAATATATTTATATACATATAGATGTATATAAATATATATATTGATCAATGCATATATCCAGACATACCTTCATGGACATACTCATAGACATACATGCATATAAAATGTCAGTGTGAGTGAGTGTGTTTTGGACTTCCTCCCCCTCTCCTAAAGGGGAGCATGGCTCAGCAGTTAGAGCGTCGGGCTCACAATCGTGAGGTAGAATGTTCAACTCCCGTACAGGACAGGGCTGTGTGTTGTACTCTTGAGCAAGAAACTTCATTTTACGTTGCTCCAGTTCACGCAGCTGTAGAAATGAGCTGCGAAGTCACTGGTGTCAAGCTGTATCGGCCTTTGCCTTCCCCTTGTATAACATTGGTGGTATGAAGACGGGTGGCTGGTATGCATGGGTGACTGCTGGTCTTCCATAAACAACCCTTCTAGGATTTGTGTCTCGGAGGGTAACTTTTTTAGTGCAATCACACACACACACACACACACACACACAACATATATCTATTCTCCTCCCCCACTATGTTTCTTTCTTTTTTTCTTGGTTGTGGAGTGACATCTTCGATTCTCATAGAAACATGAACCCCAAGGATCCTTAAAATCATGAGTTTGGAATGAAATTTAACGGTAAGATTGTAAGCCAAATCAACATGCTTGCGTACTTCAAGCAGTTTCTTCATGAGGCCAGGGTCATCTCACGCCGAGACATCATCGTGCATAGAGCCGACCAGGTCCATCAGTGCTCCACATCTATGCCTGCTCCGTGCCAACTCTCTGCAACTTCCAAGATGACATCGCGCCTCTAGAGATTTTACTTATTCACATCTACACATCTGGGCCGATGCCAGCGACGGCGCGTCTTCCAACCCACAGCTGCTGCATCGAATATATTCGAGTTGGGGAAAATTGATCAAATATTGAATATACGGTCGAAGATGAAATATGTTCAATATGAAAGAAAATCAAAAATCGGTATATGTCTATTCTTTTTTATTTTCGGTAGCTTAAAAGAAAAAAACATATTCGGTCCTCCAACAATCAGAAATTATATATGTAAATTTTATATATACAAAGATATTTCTAGGCTCATTTTGAATTCTAGTTACGTAAGATTCTAAAGAAAAATAATGGATAGAATGTAAATTATATTACACAGATCTTACGATATAAGAAAAATTTGTTTGTAATTCAAAGAAGAGAAGTTGGAAATGCGGTGATTGTTGTATAGAGGCACACACATACACACACGCATACGCACACACTCATACACACACATACACACAAACGCACACACAGACAGAGTTAGATACAGGTGCATGCATATACATCCACGCATGTCTGTGTGTATGTATATATGTAAGTATACATAAGTGTAAGTGTGTGTGTGTGTGTGTGTGTGTGTGTGTCTATGCATCTGCTTGCTCTTTCCACGGTGATAGTCTTTTTTATGCAAATTTAAACTATTTATATATATATATATATATAT
>NC_068992.1:56680830-56685214 GCF_001194135.2 Octopus bimaculoides
TATATATATATATATATATGTATATATGTATATAGGTGTGTGTATACGCGCGCGCGTGTATTTGTTTACATACATAATGTAAGGGAATCTGTATAGAGGAGAGATGAAAATCGGGTAACGGAGATTTACCTAAGTAAAACGGTGTTACGTTAAAAAATATAACTGTTTTATATTTTAAACGAAATAACATAAAACATACGTAGGAGCTAAGTACTCTCTCAATAGATTGCAAATGGAAACCATGAAAATGATTGGAATCTATTCTTGTGCAAGCTGTGACATGGGTAAATCTATTATAGTCTTAGATATCCCACGAAAAGCAAAGCATTGTGTTGGTTCAAACTGCTCGAGAGCTATATGAATTTTAACAAATGTTTCTGGATTAGTGACATATTTAGATGTTAATACAATACATGGTTAGCACAATTGATGGAACGAATGTTAATGTAGCTCATCGTCGATATACGTGGTGATCCATTTCGGTGACATAATCCTGGCATCCATTCTAAAGGCTTTACATTTTAAAACTAAAATTGTATACGTGCTTCGTTGTTTATGGTTTGTTATAACATCATAATTTTGTCTCTTGCTTTTTCCTTGTGGCAATCAATGCATTGCGGTCATGGTAGAGCACCGCATAACAGGGTTTTAGTAAAATAAATCGACCGCAGTACTTTGTTTAAAAGTCTGATATCTATTCTTAGCCGAGCTGTTAAGTTGCGGGAAGTAAACAAACCAGCATCGATTATCTCTTTCTCTCCCACTCTCACTCTCTCTTCCGTTCTTTCTTTCTATATATATCTTTATATGTGTGTTTGTGTATTTGTCAGTGTGTCTGTGTGAAGGCCCATGGCCTCGTGCTTAGAGTGTTGCACTCACGATTACCGGATCAGTGGTTTTGACTGTCAGACCGGATGCTGTGTTGTTCTCTTGAGCAGAACACTTCACGTTGCTCTGCGATCATTTCGACATCTGACATGTGGCATGTGGTCGTACACCTAAATAGGTAATGTCGATTTGATGGGGGAGTGAGCTCATGTGAACATTGGATAGCTATAAACAAATCATCTGTGTGGTTGTTCAAGAAGAAAATACAACAGCGTGTTACGTCGTCCAACGAGGTGAGAGACCGTGGTGTTTATATATGTATATGTATATGTATACATGACGGTTTTCTAAGCCGTTTCTGTATACCAAATTCATTTCGAAGTCCTTGGCAGGTCCGGGATGATAGCAGAAGATGATAGGCTAAGGTTCCGAGCAGTATTACTGAGCTTCAAACCATTTGGTTATCAAACGAGTCTCTTAACCACTCATCTATTCCTATAAAATCTATTCATAAGCTGAGAGAAATTATGAACGTGTAAATCAAGACGAATTCTTGCAGCGGTTTGCTAAAATTAGATAAAAACCAATGTGGATTTAGCCTGTAATACGCTGAATTTCCCAGATGGATGTATCATATAGTAATCGCGATAATGGACATTCAGATATGTATTCATTTAAAGAAACTAAAAAGGAATAGTGAATGTGTGTCCTATCGAAAGTAAAATTGAAAAGGTTATTAGCATTTCCTAATAGGGTCAAAGGATCAATAACCTTGGTCAGTATGTTTGTCAAAGCACTATAGATTTGTTGTAATGGTTAAAGTAGCTGGAAAACATATATACATATATGTGTATGCACATATATACATGTATATGTATCTATATGTGTGTATATATATTTTTTATACACACACACACACACACACACACACACACACACACACACACACACACACACACACACACACACACACACACACACACATACACATGTATATATAGAGATATGGACGTGGGGAAAATAATGTATATAGAAAATTTGATAAGGAAATGTTTCCTGTTTTAAGGATTCCTACGTTGTTTGTGTTTCACAGTTCATTGGTATATACATTGGGGAATAAATATTGCTAAAATGGAGAAATATGTAGTATCAGTAAATGGAACCATCTTAGTAAGTATCTGTATATCTTCATACATTATTAACCTCTATATTATATATATATATATATATATATATATATATATCGTGAAATAAATAGTAGTAGCACCTCTAATGATAATAATGTGAATTATGAGTCTAGTACATACATGGAAATAGAAAATAATAGTATGCCTGACACTGGGGGAATAATTCTATCTGTTAGCACGATAGAAATGGAGTTAGATAGTAATAGAAGCGATCTTAATAAGCCTGATAACAGAATTAATAATAGGGGAAATAATATCATTGCGAATAATTGTAACAACAATAACTTGAATCTTAGTAATAATTTTTTCGTTTCTTATTTTTCGTTCCATTCTTTGTACCAACCCTCTGCACGTTTTTTTCAGTGTTTTTGGGTTTTTTTTTGTTATTTTCCTACTGTCCAGTATCCTTGGTTTTTAAAGAATATATAGCATATAAACAAAGCCTGCAAGATTGCTTTAAGAAACATGGCGTATTTTAGAAATATGCCTGTTCAAGTATCATAATAGCATGAAAATATTAGTAGCTCTTTCGATTGTGCATTTAATTTGACACACACACACACATATATATGAATATGTGTTCCTCTGTATGTGTGTGTGTGTGTGTGTGTGTGTGTGTGTGTGTGTGTGTGTGTGTGTGTGTGTGTGTGTGTGTAGATAAAATTGTCAATATTGAAAATTTCCCAATCTGACGTGTAAATGATTAAGGATACATACTTCAATTTACACTACAGCGATCCTTAAGTAGAGAAGTAGCTTCCACTTAGCAGCGCTGGGAGTCGTCAAATTTCAAAAACAAAAACTCTTTGTCCAACTGGCAACGCGTTAGGCGACAGTCGTTTACGGGATTTATCATTTTTATTAGAAATAAAACAGTTAAATCAGGCAGAATATATAGTTTTGGTTAACATTAAAATTTGAAGAAAACTTTCTGCTATCAGCAACATGAAACATTACTTAGGATAAATCCTTGAGCATGTAACTTCTGGGGCTATTTTTCGGCGGCTTCTGAAATATATTGAGTGTATTAGTACAATAAATCAGTAACCGGATTTTTCCCCCGACGATAATCGCAGCTTCTGCTGTTTCAAATGCATACACACATTAGGTATATCACACACACACACACACACACACACACACACACACACACACACACACACACACATCTATCTATCTATCTATCTATCTATCTATCTATCTATCTATTTATTTATTTATTTATTTTATCTCTAAATTATTATAATATGTTGCCCAAATGTGGCTTTCAAACATCATGGGGAAAATTTTGTTGAAAATATCTGGTTTAGTCGTAATTGTTACATCTAAATAGTTCAAAAAGAAAACAACTCGAACAGAAGTGAGTTCATATTATCTCTAAAATCAAAAATATATCTAAAATAAATTACAAATAATCATGAAATAAACCCAAAATAAGCTGTAATCATGTATTTCCGAAATATTTTTAAGGAAAATTTTGGTTTCATTCAAAATACTGCATTCATTTATACCATGAATTTAACTGGATTATTCGATGATCAGTAGGGTTTTTTAAAAAAATAAATTGGTGCGGTGTTTTCGAGTAAACAATGAAAAATTATTCAAGTTATTTTGTGTCTGGACCTAAAGAAAATATATTGCACAAAAAAAAAAAAAATTCGTGTAGTCTGTAAATCATTGTCTAAAAATTGTTTTCTTATGCCAAATTTCATATACTTGGATGCAAAATTGAAGCACAGAACATGAGACTGACATACATACATAAATAAGTATGTTAAACATACATGTATATGCGTGTATGTGCGTGAATGTTTGTGTGTCTGTTTATCATTATTATGTTACTGTGCGTACGTGTACAGACACGCACACAATCACGTATATCTAAATATATATAAGCGTTTCAGCGAATCCATCTAGCCCCCTATTTATTCATCTGTCAAGCCATCTATCAATCAATCAATAAATCAATTAATTAATCAATCAATCAATCAGTCAGTCAGTGAATCTATCTATCTATCTATCTATCTATCTATCTATCTATCTATCTATCTATCTATCTATCTATCTATCTATATATGTGTCTCTGTACTTACCCCTACCTCTCTCACTGTAAATATGTATGAACTTGTGTATGAATGCACGCATACACTTGTGAGTACGCATAGGCTTGTGTGCAAACACAAGATAAATACATGTATTTAGCTTTGAGTGAATGTGTGCATGTGATTTTATATATGTGGCTATCGACCTATCTATCTACTGCTCTCATTCTCCTTATATTTATATACACGCAAGCATGCATGTGAGTAGTCATCTACATGTTTGTCTGTGTCTATATATAAATATATATATATATATATATATATATA
>NC_068992.1:56685850-56688261 GCF_001194135.2 Octopus bimaculoides
ATATATATATATATATATATATATATATATATATAAATTCATAAGAATGGTACAACAAGATACCGATATTTGCTGGAGAATAGCAATCGATATACATCATATATGTATGTATATACATCATTATACACGCACACATACACACACACGTGCATTGGTCTTGAATAAATAATTTGAACAATGCAACGGAAGTACGGTCTAATGCTCTGTAGAATTCTTGAGCTTCAATATAGTAACATAACTTTCAGATGTAATCAACATTTGGGATTCAATTGCAGTTTTCTGCACCTCATCTCATTTGGAACTTATACATACATAAAACACACACACACACACACACACACACACACACACACACACACACACACACACACACACACACACACACACACACACACACACTCACACACACACACATATATATATATATATATATATATACTTACAAACGTCCATATACAACAACAAACGACTATGTTCGACCTACTGCAGTATAGAAACTGATTCATTCAGACGTCAATTCGGATAACGTTCGAGCGGTCTCATGTCTTTAGAACTAATTTGAAATTTGTGGAATGGATTAGACTTGCAATTTACAATAAACATCCTTATCCCACTCTCTCCCGCACTGGTTTTGTGAAATGTACATGGGCCCCGGAATTTTCATCCGTTTACATATTAGTTGCTGAGAGATGAAGAGTCTTTTGTATATTAGGCTTACGTAGCTGTAAACTTTTGACGGTGTACATATAAAAAAAGAGTAAGGCTGAGGGTAAAGACTCCCTTCCGTCATGAATGACCATTGGATTGCACCTAAAAAATTCCCCTCCGAGGCATAAACCCGGGAAAAACTATCTATAAAAGATCATCTGTCGCACATACGTACCAGCCTCCCGACTACATGCCAGCGATGTTATCCAAGGAAAAGGCAAACGCTGATACAGCTTGGTACCTGTGATGTGGCAAGAATACAACACACAACCTGGTCCGAGAATCGAACTCACTACCTCATGATTGTGAGTCAGAAGCTGTAACCAATGAGCCATGCTCCTATAAATAACTAGATATACACTAATATATATAAGACGAAGTTATTTGTCATTATTTCCTAAGCTAGCTTATGTCTGGTTATCTGTGGCGGAAATACGTAATTTTAATGTACATATGAACCATTATTCATACATAAGTCTCCCACAATATGTGCCAGAAAAATATCGAAAGTAATGTATATAATTTACAAGATATACATCATGAAAAAATGTTACTAAGAAATAAGCATTCAGTGGTAAAATGTTTATTTTCTATATTTTCCGTTTTGACATGAATTACGTAGCTTCGGTCTAAATTCCAGTAGTAGATATTTAGTATATGATGTAGTGAACAAACCTAAAAAAATAGCCACTAAGTGCCAATTATTCACGCGTCTCTCTCTCTTTATATATGCCTGCATATTTATATATATGTCTATCTATCTATCTATCTATCTATCTATCTATCTATCTATCTATCTATCTATATATAATCGCGGTTTCGATTCCCAGACCGGGCGTTGTGTGTGATTATTGAGCGAAAACACCTAAACCTCCACGAGGCTACAGCAGGGGGTGTTGGCGACCCCTGTTGTACTCTTTCACCCCAACTTTCTCTCTTTCTTCCTGTTTCTTGAGTAAATCTGCGATGGACTGGCGTCCCGTCCACCTGGGCGGGGGACACACCCGTTAGAAACCAGGAAACCGGGCCCATGAGTCTGGTTAGGCTTTAAAAGAGTGCATAAATAAATAAATAATTTTGTTTTAGCTACGAAACGCATCTCAGTTGTCCTTGTGGTTAAAAGTTTACAAATGCGGTTATTACAGAAATTTGGTTTGTGACCGTTTAATAATAAAAACTTAACGTCTAACTGAGCATTCTAAGCTATCATGATTATTATTACTTCGTTTAGAGAGGAATTTAGCCTCATTCTTAATATCATTATACCTATCTATATTAAGGCGGCGAGCTAGAAGAGTCGTTAGTATGTCGGGTAAAAGTCTTGGAGGAACTTTGTTCATCTTTATGCTCTAAGTTCATATGCCACCGTGTCGACCTTGCCATTAATCCTATCGAGATCGAACAATTAAGAACCAGCGAAATACTGGGATCGATGTAATAGATTATTCCCTTACACCAAAATTTCAGGCCTTGTGCCTTTAGTAGAAAAGATTATATCTATCTATATTAGCATTCCTATATTTACTAGAAATGGTGTCGTGCTGTATTTTCTCATACAAATAGTTATTGACTGCATAAGGTTATGAACCCAAAATACTGCACACACACACAAACACAGACATACGTACACACACACACACACACACACACACACACACACACACACACACACACACACACACACACACACACACACACACACA
>NC_068992.1:56688784-56690680 GCF_001194135.2 Octopus bimaculoides
AAGAGTAAGCACATAAATGCGAAAGAAGGTGGAAAAAATAGTACTCAAATTTCAGAGGTAGAGTAATATGCTTTATTAAAAAGTTTTGTATAGAATCTATACAAAATTCTCCGACGAACGGGAACGTGAAACTCCGAGTAGCAGATTTTGTAATATTTTTGCTGCTTTTTAATAAATGTATATATATACATATATATATATATATATATATATATATATATATAACGTGTATATATATATAGATATATATATGTGTGTGTGTGTGTGTGTGTGTGTGTGTACATATACTTACATACATACATACATACATTCATACATCCAAATAAAAACACGTCGAATGAACCCCACATCCATCGTGATTGTTAAAGTATGCTTATAGGGAAATTTTATTGCTATTTCTAATAAGCCGAATGGATGGTTGGTGCTTTTCTTTCACACATTACGTATAATATAACATATTGAAATAACTAGGTAAAAGAATTACTTCAGTAGGATAATGTCAAAGACACGATAATTAAGTAAAACACTCTCAAACTGTTAAGAGAATATATCAGTATAAGATATTACACTTACACATGTGTTAGAATAGATACCTATATATATATATATATATATATATATATATATATATATATATCATTTACAACATTCTGTCCCACATTTGCATTCCGGTAAATTGTTGGTAAATTTCCTTTGATAATTATGGCTTCATAGCGTTTGCTGAAAATGTAGAAAGCAGATGCGGCATCACCTGCTATCAGAGCGTAACACATTAGTAAGATCTGTTTTCTTTGATTTCGAAATTTCCTACCTCAGCAATAATTATATCATAACTCGCCATCCATACTTCAATGATAGTTGGCAAGAAACTATGCCGAGAATTCTGCTATTTTTTGTTTATTTATTTTCCTTCCTCTTTTAAAAGTATTCTTGATTAAACTTATCGTTATGACACTTGAATCCTAAATCTAATAGTATAATATTGTGATATGACGTCTGTGTTAGATATATCAATATATAAAGCATACTTTGAAAGAAGCTCAGTAATTAGTGGGGTGGGGTTTGGCTGCTTGTTTAACAAGTCTCATTCCAACCATATGGTTTCAGGTTCAGCTCTACAGCGCGTCATCTTGTGTGTCTCCTGTTGAAGCCTCCAAACGGCCAGTGGCCTATGATTGAGTTTGCTCGACAATAACTGTGGAAAACTGTCATATATACACACGCACACACACTTATACACACATATATATATATAATTCAATAATATGATAAAGTCTTTATAAGAATTTATCAAGTAGTTAGCTTGGAAAAACCTCATAAGGGAAAAAACCCTTCTTTTTCCCATATATATATATATATATATATATATACATAGTCTCGTTCTGGTCTGTTGGGGTTTCTTTCTTCTTTGTGTAGAGTTTGTGACATTTCTTCTTTGTTGAGTGGAGTTTGCGTGCTATGTGTGTTCACATATATGGAGGAGTTATCCTGGTAGGGTTGCCTTCGTTTGTAGTTACCCTCGTTTATAGGGGGTCTTCTTCAAAGTATTTGAGTGAAAAACATTGCTTATGTATGTAGGAAGAGAAGGTTTCATTCCAAATGGTTAAGATGTTGTCTGTTGCTTGGTTGAATGATATTTAATTTTTCAGTAATGCAGAAACCAAAGAAATTATTCATCCGCAAATGCGGTGTTGAGCAATCATGGAGTGAATTCCTCCTCCTCCTCCTCTACGCCCTCCACCACTTTATTGCCAGGGGTTTTACTGCACGCCCTGACACTAAACACGGGTATTTCGGCATACATGCACGCTCAGATGGATTATCACATGTCATTTTACCCATACATGTCTCCCTCCCTCCCCCCTCCCTCCATCCCTCCCTCCCTCCCGACCTACC
>NC_068992.1:56692086-56694352 GCF_001194135.2 Octopus bimaculoides
TATATATATATATATATATATATATATATATATATATGTGTGTGTTTGTGTGTATGTGTTTGTCTCCCCAGCATCGCCTGACAACCGACGTTGGTGTTTTTACTTCCCCGTAACATAGTGGTTCGGCATAAGAGACCGATAAAATGAGTACTAGGCTAACAAGTAATAAGTCTTGGGGTCGATTTCTTCAACTAAAGGCGGTGCTCCAGCGTGGCCGCACTCAGATGATTGAAACAAATAAAAGAACAAGAGAATAAAAGAATATATATACGAACATGGGTAAAACTGGATAATAACTCTGTGAGACTTATTGTAATCTTCTTAGACAAACGCAAGAGACAAAAACGGGTATAATGGTTTATTTACGTATTCCATTGCAAAATATTAGATCTTTGTAACTTACATATAACCGGTTTCATCCATTCAGGTGTGGATTTATCAAATGTGCATTTATGACTGCACACACGCACATACATAAACACATACACGCTTAGGTACACACACATGCACAAGCATACCTATATATATGTTTCTATGTCTCTCTTTGTACGCATGTGTGCGTGGGTTTATCATTTGTTTCATCATAAAACAAATAAGTTTTATATTTACTTAACTTTAAGTATATTCTAGATACACTGTTATTAATTTCTACTATTTTTGTGTGCGTGGGTTTATCATTTGTTTCATCACTAAACAAATAATTTTTATATTTACTTAAGCTTAAGTATGTTCTAAGTACACTGTTATTAATTTCTAGTATTTTTTATATATATGTTATTCCAAGCCACCTACTTCTTGTGAACTACGCAGGTCTAACCTTTACTTATGCACTTTATAGTTGATGCTGCGAAACTCTGTTACTTGTTTTATAGCACTTTTGTCTAAACTCTACAAATTACTACACTTGAAATTTACTATGTTGAAGCTGTTGAAGTTGTATTATGCTGAAGTTATTGAGTTGAAGCTAATTTTGATGCCTTCATTATTTGTACCAATTTTATGTATATTATCTTATTCTAGTATTGAATTTATTTTTTAATATTACACTGATTCTTCTGTAGTAATTGCGTTTTATAATTTTCCCTTTCATTTCTGTCTATTGTATCTAATCGATATCATTTACCGTATGTACTTCTTTTTTACGAAATATTCTGGTCTAATTCTCTGATTTTAGTGTCTGGATAAAATTTTATATTTTGAATGCTAGTTGATATTTCTTCAAATTCTACCATTGTTACACTTCTCTACACTCACACTCGTTTTATATCATTTCTTAAGAATATTTGGACCAAGACCTTAACTTATATTATCTCTTGCAAATTTTTTTGACCCCTCCATGTAAAGGAGACATTTTTAAACTTTCGCAACTACTATGGTTATCCATAGTTTCATTCAGCACAGAAGATAAGGGTTAAAGAAAATCCCATAGATATAAATTTTTATTATACTTCTGACAGAATCGTTAAGGCCTCGGAATAAATATGTCGCTGTATTTCTTGAGAAAGTAGCAGCGGAGAAGGCGGATCAAGAATGTTGGGGTCCCCTGATCAATTCAAGTGGAAGTTTTAATTTTTAGATATCATTTAAATATCCTTTTGTATTTCATCATACTTTTTTATGTATTCATATGTAATAATTGGTTAAATATATTTTAAATTTGTCCAGCTATATATTTATTGTATGGCGTTTTTCACTCCTCCCATCATCCTCACGTATCTTCTTTCTTCTACTTCTTCCCTCCTTTTTTTAATTTCCTCTGTTTAATGTCTTTGCATATTTCGGTGTCTCTTGAAACCCTCCAGGCTCATAAAGAAATACCTTATTTATATTATTTTTTTTTACTATAGGATTAAATTTAATCAACTTTTCTTTTGCCTGCGCGGATATGGTGGTTTTTCATATTTGACATAACACAGCACATGTACTGTGTTTGTATTGGCACTGCATTATTTACGTTGAGTAGTTCCAATACCCAAACGTGTTGTATGCTATGAAATGGTTTTTTCTCAAATCGATCCTTGACATGCTGAGTTTTTTTTCTATTTTCTTATTTTACTGTCTTCAATAACTGCCCTCTCCGCCAATATTTGCTCCTTGAAGCCCAGCATCTGGCTCCTACAATCTACAGAAGCTTATCATTTATACAGAACTGAATTTAATTTAATCATACTACTTATACAAAATTTTCAATAGTTATTTCTTAAACCTATCAATGTAAATTATTGGATTGTCAATTGTATCTCTCTATTTTATCTTTATGTATATA
>NC_068992.1:56696124-56705157 GCF_001194135.2 Octopus bimaculoides
ATATATATATATATATATATATATATATATATATATATACACACACTACTTGTTTAGTCTTCTTGTTCATGACATAACATGTTTTATCCAATTATTACAAATGCAATTATTACAAACCATCTTTAAACACATTTATTTGAAATTCTTATTAAATTTCTGCAGAATTACCTTCCAACTGATCGTGACTGTTGCTTTAGTTGAAACTAAAAATGTTTGTCTTATTAAATGAGAAAACCAAAAACCATCGTTTCTGTTCACAATTATAATTTATTAAATGTTTTTAAAAATATTTTAAAACCAGACTTAAATTAATAATGTGGATATTATTGTAAATAATAAAACATTATTGGTAGCAGACGATATTCTGAAGTAGCCTTCGTAATCAGAATGTTTGTCAATCTAAATGTTTTTATCTGAGGCTTCGTCTGTAGCGAAATGAATTATTGATGTATAATTCACATTCTATTACCCAATACATTGAAGATACGTTGCATTACTGAGTAGAAGGAAGGTACTTTCTATCACCGATATTCTACGTTCAATTCTTGTCCGTGCTTTTTCCTTTTTATATCTAGGAACATCTAGATAGAGATCTGTGAAATGATGAACATGCGTCTTTACCTATAGCTTAGGATTAATACCTTTTGTAAGTAAAATTGGATTGGCAGAAAACGTGTGTAAGTCCGTCGAATGAATTGTACTTGCAATTAAAATGTACCATTTGCATCTGATCAGATCTGCATTAATTGAGGAGGTGGAGTCACAACAGAGTTGATCTACATGCGCTTTCTTCGGATGACCTGCTCGCCTTTGGTTACTTTTTGACATCCATAGCAGTAGGTCACTTGCCAACTCTTGTTTAACTCGCCAGTGATGTAATGCAAGACGCAGACACCTTTCCCCTGCAATGATGGAAACAGGAGATCTCAATGCAATTGATTCTTGGTGGGATGAGTCCTCCAAGATATGTTTAAATCTGCTGTTAACATTCGGGTGTATGTTCCATTAAACTTGGATTCCAGGTTTTGGTAAGCATCCATGCTGTTGTTTCATATAAAAGGACTGGATCTACTGCTGTACGGAAACACCCCAGAAAGCTACAACTTTGTCGTGTTGCATCAAACTGATTATACCTCAGGATTATGCTCAGGGTATACGTGTCTGGTAATTCGCTCGATCGTTATATTTATCTCTTACTTGTTTCAGTCATTTGACTGCGGTTAATTTGAGGCACAGCCTTGAATAGTTTAGTGGAGCAAATGTTCCCCAATGCTTATTTTCATTTGTAGTCTGATACGTCATCCAGCGGGCGCATTTGCCGAACCGCTGGAGTACGGAGACGCAAACAAACCAACTCTGGTTATGAAACTGATGTGGGATGTGAAGAAAGACAAACATATATGAGATTGGATTTCACGGAGGTTCTGTCTAATAAACTCACTCACAAGGCAATGAACGATCCGCGACAATAGTAGACACTTATCGAAGCTGTCGCGCAGTCTTGACTGTACTTGATTATCCCATAGTCGTAAAACCAGCTCACCAACCACACAGCTAAACTATATATATATATAATAAGGGTAAATATTCAAATGCGAATATTTACGTAGATATTATGATTGTTATTATTATCTGCGGTAAATATAAGTAGTTGATAATAACAACAATAATATAAGTGGTTGCAAGCGTTAAATAATGTTATATAGGTGTAGAATTAAAATCTATATTTATCATAAGGGCACACGATGCTAGAAAGTTTGGTTAGAACCCTAAGAAGCTGTTCTTATTTTGGCGCAAAACAATTCACAACGCCGGCAGGCTTCATCATGAAGAGTTGATTTCTTTCACTTGGTAAAACTTGCTGAGGAATGTTAAGGATTTTTCGCCAGGACTCTAAATCATGATACAAGTATATAACATTTTGCTATGTTGGTATGTTTAAATTCTTTACCTGTTCGCCCGACTACCTCTATTTTCTGTTGAAATTTTTAGTGTTATTGGTGATAAAGCTAAATATCGATATATATATATATATATATATATATATATAACGAACGCTGAGCTGGGAAATTTAAAAAAGGAAACGAAACTGCAATTGGATTTGATACTAGAAAGCAAGGAATACTACCAGATGCTGTCCGGTGCTCTACCGATTCTGACATAAGCCACTTTGAAAAATTTATCTTTTATATTTTACTTGTTTCAGTCACTAAACTGCAACCATGATGCGGTACTGTTTTGAAGAGTTTTGTCGAACAAATCGCCCCACCCCTGTATTTACCTCTTTATTAAGTCTGACAGTTATTCTATCGATTACATTTACCGAAACGCTAAGTTACGTGGACGTAAATAAAACAATACCGGTTTTCAAACAGTGGACAAACACAACAACACACACATACATGCATATATATATGTATATATATGTTCCGTCTACCAAGTTCACTCATAAGGATTTGGTCGGCCCAGGGCAATGGCAAAAGACACTTGCCCATGGTGCTCCGCAAGGGAGTGAACTCAAAACCAGAAGGCTGGAAAGCAATTCTTCTTTACCACGCATCACGCTTGCGCCTATGATATATAAATTTGCGCGTTGGCACCAAAAGAATTTTTACAATTTAATGTAATAAACGTACCGTCACTTTGATTGTTAGATATTCTAACCACACACACATATACATACATGCATACATACATACATACATACATATATATATATATATATATATATATATATATATATATATATATATATTTCAAAACGTAGAACTAACACCACTCAACCCCCGACCCGAAATAATTAATTTGATTTACAATTCTATTTATTCTTCAAATAAACTCGTATCGTAATTATATCAACGATTAAGCTATATTTCAAATCTACAATTCTATATTTCTTCAACAATGCGAGCAATTAGGATAATATAAAAAAATATTACCTATCATTCAAATCCTGCATAATTATATATTTATATAGTCTATAATATCACTTATCAATAGTTAAGCGGAGATAGGAAACTTCGTTAAATGTATATATATAATCAGATTTACTTTATTTCGTGCTGAATCTTATCAAATAATACATTAAAGAATAAAAGGTCTCAACTCCGTATTATTATACAGATACGACTGTCAGATGTTTAAACAATTGATAAAGTCAAATAATACTTGAGTAGTGTTGTTATTTCCATACATAAGCTTGCAGCTAGTAAAAGTTTATTGCAGAATTGTTAAAGTACTATTTAATATAAGTAAATGTTAAAAGTAACATCGGTTACAAAGTTTGTTAGCGATTTCTCTCCTCCGAGTTCAAGTCTCTTCCAACTCGGCTATACATTTCATATTTTCTGAGCAGATAATTTGTATCATGTTGTCAGGTAAATTTGTTGTTTTGTTTTTCCTTTTCGTTTCAATTTATTTCCAGCCTTTCAATTTTTTTTTTTTAATTAGCACAAACAATATTTTCAACGTCGTTTTTCGGATTTTTGTAGCTCTATTATTCTTATACAAATTTTGCTTATCGTTTGTTTTTAAATTTGGATAAATTTTTATTCTTTTCAGACTTAGGACGATGGAGTGCTAAGTAGAAAAATAATTTATCTGACAACCAATCATATTACTTATCTAGGCGCTGGATTGGCCGAGATGGTTTGCTGTATATGTTTCAGTCCTTTCAGCTTTCTACGGCCAAATTTTGCCTATGACCGCTACATCATATTGACCTCATTTATAACATTGCTCCTGAAACATTGAGAGTAGACACAAAAACGGCAGAGATATCGTTCATGATCTCAACATAAATACGTCATGATGATTGTAAGGGCTTTCAAGACCAAGCGTTATGGAGGTAGAAAGCACGACGTTTTCTCCATAATAATTCGAAAGCTGAAATATCTTCGACAATGATGTAATACTGTTAATGCATCTTCTTCAGATCTAAAGTCTTTTTTTTTTGCAAAAAGTTGTCTAATGCCTGCAAAACGCGAGAGTCAATTGGTGCAGAGTCTGGTGAATATGGTGGATGAGTGAATACTTCCAAATTCAATTCCTGTAACTTGAGTAGCGTTCTTTGTACAACATGTGGTGGAGCATTGTCTTGCAAAATAATTGGCCTGTCTCTATCGACCAATCTTGGTTGTTGTTTTATTGCAAGTTCACTCGTCATTTTATCCGATTGGTTGATATATACATCCACTGTAATTGACTTGCCAGGTTTCATGAAACTGTAGTGGATGACACCAGTGCTGGACCACCATACAAACACCATTAGCTTTACTTTTGGTGAATATTCTTTTTTGGTTTGTGTTTTAGCACTTCCTCTCTACCCAGCTACCGTACTTCTACTGTTGAAAAGAATCCATGTTTCATCACATCGAAAAATACAATGCAAAAATAGCTCGCTTTTATGCCGTGACAGAAAAGAACAGCATGTTTCGAGACGACGTATCATTTGATGCTGGTTCAGTTCGTGTGGTACCCACTTGTCCAGTTTCGTTACTTTACCGATTTGTTTCAGATAGAATCCAACCTTGCACTAACTCATGAGTAGTTTGAGATGTATCCACTTCCACTGTAGTTTCCCGCTCATCATTATCCACCAGCGCATCATTATCCACGTGGCTGATTTTCCAGAGTAAAGTCACCAGAAAAATTTTCTCCAACCACCGACGTACAGTGCGCTCATTCACCACATCTTTACTAAACACCTCATTGATGTTTTATTGGTTTCACAACGAAACTCATATTCATAAACAGCACACATTTTTGATCTATCCATGGGTTCACAAGAATTGATTTATAAGAGCAAACTCACAATATAATCAGACACCAGGAATTGCATTTCAAAATGTGATGATATAACTCTTCAATGTTGTAAAACAAACAATTGTCAGTATAACACGTTAGAGTTAACGGCTGTCAAACTTGGTGCATAAGAAAATCGCACATTTCATTAATGACTTGATAATAATTGTGAAAATATCGTAGAAGTATCATAATAATACAAGTGAAGGAAACCTCGATATAGCTAGAGCAGTGGGTTAGCAGAATGACGCAATTATAAACCATTCTGAATGCTTTATAAAAATTTAAGATTTGCTGCATGGGCCGAACTGAATGCAGAAGAGGTATTTCATTTATCATGTTGAGATTGCATGGGAATGACATTAGCGGTTAAAATCGATAACACGGTCGAAAAGCACGTGGTAGTTTTGAGTTTCGTATCTCGTGGGAGATCTTGTTTTTTTCTCTCTTATTTTTTCTTGTTCTACTCAAGATTGACAGAATAGCGTTAGTAAATGATGTTTTACACACACACACACACACACACACACACACACACACACACACACACACACACACACACACACACACACACACACACACACACTCACACAGAAACAAAAATATATGCGCCAGCATGCATACACATACATTATACATACAAATACAAATGTAACGATGTATATTTTCTGCATACACAACTTTTTCTATGTAAAAATGTCGCGGAGATGTTTGAAATCTTTTGGAAAATCTCTCTCTTTCTGTGAGAGAAGCGTGAATTATTTTTTCGTGTTTTTATTTATCCTTTTCCTATAACATGACAAAAGAAAAAATAATAACCTTTAGGAATATTTGTAATGCGTTAAAGTTCTAAGACAAACTACTTTCTACGTTATGCAGTAGGAAGAAAACTTCCACAAGAATTTGAATAAGATATCTCATGAAAATAGTTTGACGAAATTCTATTGGTGTTGCCTGATAGAAGGGCACCTCAGGTTAGTCGTTTGATAACATCTCAATTTCGCTTTTGATTGTGTTGTATAATGTTTGACAACAACATTCAGTATAGAGAAATATCCATGACATCAAAAAGATTAATATTTATGCAAGGAAAACGAATGTTATTTTAGTTAGCTGAAACACTTTGATTTCTGAAAGAGAAAAGCAAGAATCAAGGAATATAAATTTAAAGAAAAATGACGGAAATTTCAAATCAATGTACATTCAAAACAAACTTTCGATTAATTTAACTTCAATAGAATTATCTCTAGGGTTTTTGATTTCAGGATATATAAAGATATATATATATATATATATATATATATATATATATATATATATATATATATATATATATATATATATATATATATAAATATATATAAAACAATACTAAAACCTATATATTCTCTTTGATATCAGCAAACAATATTCAAAAAGAATCATAATATTAAACGAATGATTTTCCTATTATTTAATACCTACAGGGAATGATGTTTTGTTTACCTTTATGATATAGCCTCGTGACAAAATAGAAATTAATAACTGCATAAATCTTAGAAGCAGTTGTAGGCGTAATTTTTCCCCCGCATTGTTTGCTTCCATTGAAGTTCCTTCTAGCAAACAGTCACACTTTATTAGAGAATTACGGTCTAACGCTCTTATTCAAGAACGTGCGCAGCTGACACGTGTATAACTAAAATAGACTCTCCTACTTTCTTTAATGCGTAACTTCACCCGATGGTTATCTAGGCTTCTTCATGGGCAGCTACTGCAGTTAAAGGCAACATATCTAAAAATATCTTGCCACTTTGAAAATAAGAAATTAAATGCATAGCATACTTTCTGAATGGCTTAGTTCACTCTCGTTTAAACATAATCTAAATTTTATTGGGTGCAGCAGGAGCATCTCACGAGCCAGTGGGTGAGTTATATGATAGATATATTTGCTAAAATATCAGCAAAATCTTTCTGTCATGTCTGAAAAAAAGAGAGGGTATAGTCAGTTACGCTATAGGAAGAAAATACAGGACTGTCAAGTCTAAAATGCTTTTGGTCATAGCCATGCTCAATCAGAGTCAGCCTATTATGAATCAACCACAGTAGCATGTGATGTTTAAAAAACTATACTAAGTGTCTTCACACAACAGAGGCAATTTTGAAGGAAAAAAAAAACAGTTTCTCGCTGCACTGTATCCAAACATTCCATCCCTTGGGTAATGCAGATGTTTCTAGCGGGTAACGATTGAAACAGTTTCTCAGCCACAATAAGTCACCAATATGTAAAGTGACCTCCATTGCCCAAACATAAAGTAATTCTATGACTCTAAAACTGTCTCGCATATTGTCTAAAGTCTGTCAACGCTGACTGTAGATATATACACACGTGTGTGTATATGTATTGTATTCATATATGAAACCTGCATTTTGTTAATACAGCAAAGCTCACCCTCTCAAACCGATTTTCCTTTCCGAAGGGAAATGAAGGGATGATAATGCTTGGCATGTTCATTCATGAATATCGTAAGCAACAAAGCGTTTTGTATAACGCGCTAACAATTCAATCGATCTAATACACTGGGAAGCAAAATACAAAGTGACCTCCGTGGGAATCGATTTGAGAACAAAATGAACCGAAACACGAATGCCGTTAAATGTTCTATCGGACGTTCTAGTGAGTCTAGATATCTATTACTTACTGGAGAACATTAAAGCCACTCTTTATCGTACAATATTAGAAATTAGATATATGCGTTCGATTCAGTCAAAGCAATCTTTTTGTATTTGGTTTGACGTTTGTTTTATGCAGATCTGAAGTAAACATAGCGTTTGGATTCGTAAAACACATCTTTACTGTTCAATAATCGAATTATCGATGTCAACTGCTGTTATCGGTATTGAAATGAAGAATGAAAAAAAATCCGCATTCGAAGTGCAAGTAGCAAGTAAATATGGATGCAAAGATACGCATGCGCAATGTTTAAGGCGTGTATTTACTGTGACGGTAAATAAACATTTGAACGTGAAATCGAATATTGGTAGAAATGCTTTCTGTGAAGATGTATGTTTATGAGAGATTTAGGTTATATTAGCCATGTGGAGATATTGTGCTCATAAAAATGTCACATCCTTTTCACATTCCAGCGGCTTCTAAACACACGCACATTTGTGTGTGCCCGTATGTATGTATGTATGTATGTATGTATGTATGTATGTATGTATGTATGTATGTATGTGTGTGTGTGTGTTTGCGTGTGTGTGTGTGTGTATGCATGCATGTATGTATGCATGTATGTATGTCACTGTTCAGTTTTATTTCAAGATTTCTTGCCAAATGCAAAGAGCCGGTCTCTAACCTAGTACCAAGACTCTTTCATTGGATTTGCAACATCAACAAGGGAATTTATGTTTGTTTGTATATATAAGTGTAGATTTGTATGTTTTGCTTTATGTATGTATTCCCATGCATATAGTTACATATCTAGACATGCTCATATATATTTAAAGGATAAACTTCTGGAAAGTTTTACAGATTTTTACAGTTCCAGTGATAGAATGGATATGTAGCCTTCGAATTAGCTTTCTCCTTTCTGATTTCGAGAAACCTAATTTCTCAAGATTAGTATGTAGGCAGTGTGTTATATATGCCAGAGTTCCAATAATTACACGTATAAAGCGAAACTTGTAATCTGGATAGAGTAACTGCAAATTTCTCAATAGTTCAGCGTAGATATTCTCTTTTTCACTGATCTTCAGCTTTATGTTAACATCGACTGGGCAGCAAATTTCCACAACTGTACACAGTTTCTCTTCTCAATCCGAAATCATTACATCAGGTCTGTTGTGCTGACATTTTATTATCGTCTTCATTGGGACATTCCAAACATTCCAACAGTACTCCTTTTTCATGTATGTATGTATGTATGTATGTATGTATGTATGTATGTATGTATGTATGTATGTATGTATGTATGTATGCATGCATGCATGTATCTTTCTTTCTCTCTCTCTTTCTTTCTCACTCTCTTTCTTTCTCACTCTCCATCTTTTTCACTCTCGCTCTCTCTCACTCTCTCTCTCTATCAGGCGTAGCTATGTAGTAACAAACTTAGTTCTCAACCACATGGTTCTGAGTTCAGTACCACTGCGTGGCACTTTGGGCAGGTGTCTTGTAAATGGATTTAGTACACGGATACTTGTAAATGGATTTAGTACACGGATACTGAAAAAACCTGTCTTATTATATATATA
>NC_068992.1:56711024-56715941 GCF_001194135.2 Octopus bimaculoides
TTCTTCTTCTTCTTCTTCTTCTTCTTCTTCTTCTTCTTCTTCTTCTTCTTCTTCTTCTTCTTCTTCTTCTTCTTCTTCTTCTTCTTCTTCTTCTTCTTTCCTCTCCTCTCCTCTCTCTTACTCAGACACTCTCTGGATATGGCTGCAATTGAAACTGTCCACCTATTGTCACTTGGTACTATATTGGCTGCGACTATGGCCGCAGCTTCAGAGCTTAAACAAGTTTAAAACTATCAGACGTATCTGTGGAAAATTTAAACCATTACACGCTCATTTCTCGAGATGAAGTTCACTCGATCGTATATCCTAATCTTCATTCTCCACCCCCAACTGGAAATTCCTCATAAATATTCATTAGTACTTTCGTGTTTCTTTGATTTCATTTTTCTTTTGTTATTTACTCGTTTCATCATTGAAATGCGGCCATGCTTGGACACTGTTTGAAGAATTTTAATCGGACAAAAATAATAGATATATTTTAAGCCAGCTTCGGATTCTATCAATGTCTTTTTGTCAAACCGTTTAACACGCGTAGGGGAGTAAGATATGCACAGAGATGCACATAGGTATATATATATATATATATTATCATTATTATCATAATTATTATTATTATTATTATTATTATTATTATTAATATTATTATTATTATTATTATTATTATTATTATTATTATTATTATTATTATTATGATTATCATTAATATTATTATTATTATTATTATCATTATTATTATTATTATTATTATTATTGTTATTATTATCATTATTATCTTTATTATTATTATTATTATCATTATTATTATTATTATTATTATTATTATTATTATTATTATTATTATTATTATTATTATTTTATCTTTTGTTTTGTATTGACTCCAGTTCTCACCCAGAGCAGTCGAGAGACAAAACAAGTTAGAAGTTCAAGTTAGTGTCATGACTAGAGAGCGATATATTTGTTTGTTTTTTTCTGTACAGCCTATTGTTCTTGAGAATGTCTGTCAAAACATAAGTTAATTAGAAGTTTGTTTTAAAAGTAATTTGATTATAAGATTATAGTCTGATGTTAAGATGATAATAAAAGATGTTTGATGTTATGTACATTTAAAAGTATTTTGACACTGTATTTTGCTATCATTCCTAGGGCAAAAGGGGCTCATTGCTACCTAGCTCAGGTACCAGGAAATCCCCAAACGGAGGAAATTAAAAAAAAGTGCCCATGGGAACTGTCCATATCCTACGTAAAAATCATTATCATCATCATCATCGTCGTTGTCGTCATCGTCGTCATCATCATCATCATCATCACCACCATCACCATCATCATCATCATCATCATCATCATCATCATCATCATCATCATCATCATCATCATCATCATCAACATAGTCTTTTCTTTCTCATCATCAAGTTCATTAACATCATCAATATTTACCCACGTCAATCTGTTTCTTTCGGTTGAATGTATAATCAAAAGGCTGTCTAATTAATTTTGTTCAATTTATCGTGTCTGTGCAAGAGAAATATCGGATAAATCATTTAATTCTGGGGTGCTACTCTTCTGTTATTTTTGTAGCAATAAAATTCTGTTAATTCCTTCTATTACTATTTGCCTGGAGCAAGTTACACTTTTTGCGGCCCTTTCTGTCGATATTCTATTGTTACAAGTTTTTTCTCGGAAATATTGACTTTCAATATTTTGTACAATCTTGTTATAGTATATGTACGTTTACATATACGTAGATATTGGTACAAGCTATATTTCCCAAACAAAATTATAACTACTACATACATTTTTATGATATGACAAACCTATATTTTCAAGTATTGTTACGCTTCTACAATCACTATATAATTAATATAAATCTAGGCTATTTACGTAATTTGAACAAAGAAAATCAAGATATATATATATATATATATATGTATATATATATGTATGTATGTATGTATGTATGTATGTATGTATGTGTGTGTGTATGTTTGTGTTTGTGTATGTATGTGTGTGTGTGTGTGTGCATATATGCATATATATGTATATATATATATATGTAGTATATATATGTAATATATATGTATATATGTATATATATATGTATGACATATGTATACATACATACATATATATATATATATCGATACTTGAAAATGATTGGTAACTCTGATATGAAATATATTTTATTCATTGGGTTGCAACGGTTAGTAACAAAAGGCATATGCAATTGTGTGACTTTTGCAATCATAAATTTAGTCTAAGCTATAATAGTTAGTCTGAAAGAAAACAAAAATATGTACGATATTAGTTGAATATCTCTCAATATTGAAAAAACCTTTTGTATAATGTTCTTTGTTGTGAAAATTAGTTGAATAACAAAGGCATATAACACAAAGTATGGAAGGCTGAGATGATCATATAATTATCATATAACACAAAGTATGGAAGGCTGAGTTGATCATATAATTATCATCGTGACAAACAAACCGAAAACTTCGTATTGGAATTTAGAATTAGTACAAAGTAATGATTTTAATTAACGGCTAATGAATAATTCTTCGTGGGTGTTCTTTTAATATTTTATATAATTTGAACTGCCAATAGACGGTAGATTCGAAGATGGTGATGTTTTATTTATTTCTAGCAATCTTAGTTATTTTTCTAATGGTAGAATAACGTCTATATATCGCTGTAGGTTATTCAAACACCAAGACATATGCTTCATCATGTTTATCGTCTATTATTTTTTTACGAATTTCACTTCTTGGATTCTGACATTGCTGGGGCAACACTTTGAAGAGTTTTCGTCGAACAAATCGACACCAGTGCTTATCCTTTTACTTTTCGTTCTTCTGGTACTAATTTAATTTATCAGTAACAGTTATGCGTCAGGATTGTAAACAAGGCAACATCAACTGTCAATCGGTGACGAGGTCAAAGAAAAACAGAGACCCACATATACACATATTCACATATACGCACAAGCATACACACACATATATACACACACTCATACACACACACATACGTATACGCTCATGCATACACACATACACACACTTACACATACGCACATCCATACACACACATACATATATATGAGGTTTCCCGTCTATCAAATTCACTCACGAGTTATTAGCCTTATAAATATACACATATACTCACATATACACATATACACATATACTCATATGTGCACATGCATGCACACACACATACATATACGCACATGCATACACACACATAACACGCACTTATATATACGCACATGCATAGACACACATACATATATGCGGTTTCCGTCTATAAAATTCACTCACGAGTGAAACTGTAGGATTGAACCCAAAAGAATGTTGTTTTTCTCGATACGAGATCAGCGATTGAGTGTCGCTTAAACAATATATAGTATTTTCAAGTGGAAATAGCTTTCGTCAGTAGCTGGTGGTTCTTTCACACTGAGGACCTACATCTGTGAGTATCGCGTAAGGTTAGAGATGGGAGCGATAACCTCTCTTGCAAATGCTATATACGGACACAAACTATGTGTGTCAATAGCTAGCTGGAGCTAATACAACAGTAACATCGTCCTTTATAGGACTGCCACGTTATGTTGGGATATAAGCATTACTATTCAGTACAATTATTGTATTTCTCTCGCTCAGAGATTTAAAACGATTTTCTTTATATATATATATATATATATATATATATATATATATGTGTGTGTGTGTGTGTGTGTGTGTGTGTGTGTGTGTGTGTGTGTGTGTGTGTGTGTGTGTGTGTGTGTGTGTGTGTGTGTATATGTATATGTATATATATATATATATATATATATATATATAGTTTCTCTCTACGATATTCTCTCAGGAGGTATTGATCGTCCCGAGGATATAGTATAAATCCTTGACCATGATTTCAATCATATCCGCTCTATCAGGATTAACTTGAGGGAAAACAAGAATAACAACTAACAACATGATATTCTAGTCTATACTTGAATACTGCCTGCTTAGCAGCCGCTGAAGACACATAACATTCATGATACTGCAACTATATCAGAGCAATAGACATAGAGAAGGAAAGAGAAATTATGTGTAAGAGAGAGTGAGAGGGTAGAACAGAGGATACCGGTATGTGTGTGTTTAATATGTGTGTTGTGTGTATTATTCATAAAACGATAATGACAATCTAATGATGTTTTTTAAAGATACAGACAGCCATATTGGATAGCTATGTATATCTTGATCCTGGAGGTTATTCTAGTCTTGTAACTTACGAAAGTTCGTAAAAACTTCCAATCTTGATTCAGAAAGAAGGTTTATTATAGGAGTAATACTCAACAAGTTGAAATAACGTGCTGTGCTGATAGATATTAACGCCATAAAATCGATTCTATATACGGTATTATATTGGTATACATACATACATACATACATACATACATACATACGTACGTACGTACATACGTACATACATACATACATACATACATACCGTCATAGAGGCCAGCTCTCGCGCTGATGTTAATATCTCTTTGAAAAATCAAAGAGAAAGAAGATGATTATGGAAAACTGCTTCTATTTTCGGATTACAAATTTACATCTATATCAATAATAATTGGAGCACTTGGTTTTTTGAGTAAATGCCTAAATAACAGTCTCGATAAACTTAGATTTTCACATAAAGAAATCAATCAACTGATTCACAGATTACAAATACAATCTATAAGTGGAACAGTAATACTATGCAAGACTTTTCTCAGGTTTAAAATGTGACATTGAATTCGTTATCTACATTCCAATGATGGAGCATTGTATCTTTCTTAGAAACAAGCTTCCGTTTCAGCGGAAGAATTCAAATGATCAAAAACTGAATAGAAACATATATAATATATATATCTATTACGCATAAACAGATAGACAG
>NC_068992.1:56716160-56721184 GCF_001194135.2 Octopus bimaculoides
TATATATATATACATATATATATATATACATATATATATGCACGTGTGTGTGTGTGTATATAATATCTATACACATTGTCTTAAAACAGAGTCATTATTTCTTATTCAAATAGTTCATTGGTGACTTTGCCGGTATCCGTTTTAGTTACACACGTTCATCCTATCCACACAACATTAACATCCTTATTTAATGTAGCTGTTTTATTCATAACAATGAACTGTATTTTACTTGTCACTATATGATTGTTTTCAATACAAGTAGTATAGCTTGATATTTTCTAGCAAATAATTGTTATACTATCAACATCAGTTTTTTGTAATTAATTCAGCTGAAATCACAGAGAGAGCAAAACAAAAGAAAAATAACTGTCCATATTTGCAGCCGTTTAGATGAAATGAATGTTCAGATGAAATTATTTGCAAAAACATAATGAAATATTTATAAAATTAATGAGTTATATTTATAAAAATACAAAAAGTTAACCTAAGAATTGTCTAATCAATCTTTAATAATTTGAATTTATGAAATATAGAAATTCACATTAGACGCAACCTTACGACCCTTTCTTCTGCTGTAAATTGGCGATAGGGAAATCTCCACAAGATTACTCGTCGCACAGGGGAACTAAACTAATGACTTGGATGCAAGTTCATTGATTACAGAATTTAAAAAAAATGAAATATAATGTATAATAAAATACTAAATTACATGGTTGTGATTTAATCACCAATTTTACAAATCAATGGATAATTATAAAGGAGTAAGAGTAAATATTTGTCTGATACAAAATTTAGTATGCAATGTCAAAATCTCAGATAACAAAGCAGCAGAATTACCACGAGAGAATACTGATAAAGAAGAAATAAGAGTTGTATGAAATCTATGGAGGTTTTGAAACCAAATATTTTGCGCGTATCTATCTTGCCTTATGTTGGAAGCATTAGGTGGAGGCTTGGTTGTTTCTTAATCACATGGTTTCGCGTTCAGCCTATTGTGTGGCAATTTGTGCATGTGTCTTCTATTAATAACCTCGAGCCGATTAATGCCTTGCGAAGGATTTGGTAGACGGAAACTGAAAGATAACAATTCCATACATAATTACATACATACATACATGTGTATGTATGTATGTATGTATGTATGTATGTATGTATGTATGTATGTATGTATGCATGCATGTATGTATGTATGTATGTATATAAGTATGTATGTATGTATGTATGTAAGTATGTATGTATGTATGTATGGAATTGTTATCTTTCAGTTTCCGTCTATCAAATTTCCTGTTTTACGGGAAAAGGGTTTAACAAATTGTTTCAATTTAAAAATTTTGCTAAAAAAATTGTTTTTTTTTTTCATAGAAAAAGGTTTGAATTGTTGTGCCTTCAAAAGTTATCAAAAAATTTTAATTGTCATTTTGCTGCACTTTTTGAAAAAAAAGTAGTTTTAAAAATAAACTAGAAAAGCACTCGGAGAGGGCAGACCTCCGCCAAGCAGCTCATTTCCACCCATATACCCGCATGCTGAAAATCGCCCGAATTCCCAAACCAACACCGACGAAAACATAACCTTCTTAGCGGGGTTGAAAAATAACACAGCCATATGATTAAAAAAAAAACCCTTTAAAAACAGGAATCATCTGAAGCAGTTATGATACATGACAACAGCAAGCTAGTTTCACCATACAACTAAAAAGGAACAACAATTACCTAAAACTTGAGTGATACACACACAACATCATGGTCGTAAAAGTAACAGTCGGTTACGGTGACTTGTGGACGCTGATCCTGGTTCACGTAAACATGATCTATAAGGCTTCCATAGTCGGTGGTGCCTTTTTGGACTAGTTGGTCGAACCCAAACTGGTTCATAGTTGTCAAGGTCTCATGGTTAGGGGAATCAAGGAGATCCACGTTGAAATCACCGAGGACGATAGTCAGATGGTTCCTTGGCAAAGATAAAAGAGGTATCTGTCTACTTACGAAACTAAACCTACCTTCCTACTTTACATCCCTCTGTTGGTCAGTATAGTATCAATCATCCCTCAAGAGTCCATAGATATGCGAGTAAAATTACTAATAGAGAAACGAAAATAAAACTTTGGAAACAGCAACGCCACCATAGGTTACGTGGAAACGATGAACGTGTTTTCAAGGGAGATAATCAAAGAACGTAATATTGTAATACTTCACGTAAAGTAAATATAACAAATGAAAAATTCTTCGAGAATCCAGAAAAAATCCCGGATCACTACCAAAATTTCGTCATCTGTTCCTTGTGTCTTTACCAAATTTTCCTGCAAGTGTCATCAAATACCGTTTACAACTTTCTGAGTTATTTTGAACACAGTCGAACGGGCGGACTAACCAACGCCGATGACAACATAACCACCTTCCTTGGCGGACGTAACAATTCTCTTCCGCCTGTTTCTTTTTCTTTTCTCTCCTCCATTCCAGTTTTCAATCTTTTCTCTTCATCTCGGTCATCATCCTAATTCCCAGACTTATTTCTCTTTCATGCTTCTTCCCCCTCTCTTTTCCTTTCCTCTCTTCTTCCTCCTTTTCCCTTTGTCTTCTTCATCCCATCATTTACCCCCTTCCATCTTCCCTCTTCATTATCCTTCCTCCTGGACCTACCTTTGTTTCATGTTTCTCCTCTCCTCCACCCCTCCTTTTTCTCTTCTATCCTCCATTCCATTATTTGTTTCCTTCCGTACTTCAGTTCATTCTGAAAGAAATTATATAGTTAATCTTCATTCGATAATAAAAGGGAATTTAATTGGTAGCATTCCCCACCGCTTTAAAAATAATATTTGTTTGCTAATGAGATGAGCATTTTAAAAGGCGCAATAAAATACCAATTAAATTTCTTTCAATCTCTTCGATTCAAGTTTCTAACTTTTGAAGGCTTAACATTAAACCATTTTCTATAAAACAGCAATTATTTTAGAAAAATTTGAAGTTTGAACATTTTGTCGAACCCTTTTTCTGTAAGACAGGAATTTTTTCCATTAAAATTTCTTGTTTTTTAAGATTATTTTAGCTCTTTTATGATCTAAATTACCCTTAGGGCGGCAAGCTGGCAGAATTGTTAGTATGCTGGACGAAATGCTTAACAGTATTCGGTACGTTCTGAGTTCAAATCCCGCTGAGGTCGACTTTCCTTTTCATAATTTCGGCGAAAAAGACTGATAGAACAAGTTCTAGACTTTAGTGTAAATACAAATGTCGATTTGTTGAACTAAACCCTTCAAAATTGTACCTCATTATGCCAGCAGTCTAATGCATGAAACAATTAAACGGAAAAAGATAAAAGTCTTTCAATAATGGAATGCAGTTGTCCTCAAGTGATTATGGCTCAGTACTATGTACTGTTCTTTTGCTTTGTGTTATATTAGCAAATAGTTTTATTATATTGTTGGTCTCTAATTGTTTATTTGTCCTTGTATGTTGGAGACATTCTTCACAACACCTGAATCTTATCACTGGAAGGAGTCAGAAGTGCATCCCCACGTGGCTGCTATCTTCTATACACTATCTGCACCTCTCTGTCAAGGGATTGAAGGTACGACTTTATGACTACGAGCCAAACATCTTGACTGCTAAGTCACGTTGATCCAATAAATAGAAATTATAGAAAATTTCTCGAAAATAAATATAAAGAACACATGAAAACTGCATGTAATGTGCGGCAGCATTATATCTAAATATTTATAACATATATAACTGATGTATGATAGGTGCTTACTTAATTCAACTAAACCTACTTGAAAAAGGAAGAAAGCATTAGATTGCATATATATCTGCAAAACTAAATTAATAATCGAGATTCACAAATATGTAAAGCTTTCAAATGCAGGCCAGGTCCATCCGTTCTGACCGCGAATTACAAAACAACATTAACTGGCTTCTTAATATAGGAAAGATATTTCTATCATTCTAAAGAAAAAAAAAAAACGAAAAAACCTCCTGGGATTTCTGGAGATATTTAGCTATTTTTGTTATTGCGATTTCTGTGAGGTTGAATATAATATACAGACGCATCAAGACACCCCTAGCTTCCATAGGAATTAACAATTATGCTGTTTTACCATCTGCCTTTGTCAGTTGCAAGTTGTGCTTCAGTTACTTATAATATATTCCAATATTTCAAGAATTTACAGCCGAATATCTCAGTTTCCTAAACGATTTACGAGGAATCGGTCTAACATCTGTACAAGAAGTTAAGGCACCTTTGCATATTATATGAATATTTCTGTATCGAATTTTCCTTTGATATTGTTTAAGAGCCGTCCAACAAAAACATCACTAACACTCATACGCATTCATTCACAGATATAGCGAACCGATACACAGACAATAATCTCGTAAAGTTATACTGATGTATTGGAAAGGAAAAAAAAAGAGAAAGAATACGTTATACGTAGATAGATATTTGTGTATGCGTGCGGGTTTTATATATGTATATGTGTGTGAGTGATACTATGATGCATAGACCTTGATATGTATACGGAATTATAGATCAATAAATAGATATAGAGATATAGAAAGACAAAGAAGAAAGACACTTACTTTACAGCGGTTTATGGTTCAGGCATTTGACGTACATTCAAGTTGTTATTTATTATATTTATTACAATTTCTACACCTCATATATAACATATATTTTTCTTCATGTCATTTACAAAAATATTATGTACTATATTTATTTACATATGCATACACACATATCTATCTATCTATCTATCTATCTATCTATCTATCTATCTATCTATCTATCTATCTATCTATCTATCTATCTATCTATCCATCTATCTATCTATCTATCTATCAATCTATCTATCTATCCATCTATCTGTTTCTCTGTGTCTCTGTGTGTCTCTCTGTGTCGCTGTGTGTGTGTCTGTGTGTCTGTCAGTCTATGTGTCTGTCTGTCTATGTGTCTGTCTGTCTATCGACCTGTCTTCTTTGTAACTATATTATTGCATCGTAAAATGTAATATATATATATATATATATATATA
>NC_068992.1:56726681-56732337 GCF_001194135.2 Octopus bimaculoides
AGTATATATATATATGCATGTATATATATATATATATATATGTATGTATATATATATGTGTGTATGTGTGTGTGTGTGTGTATAGACTATATATTTTTCTCGTCAACGTAGCCATCAATAAGCGAACTTCTAAGCAAAGATTTAAACTGCAAGAAACCGTAATGCCATTCCGACTCGTTAGATAGTATGCATAAGCTAACATTTTGCATTATTTACTACCTTGTATAAAACCGGAAAGTGCAATGGTCATTGGCCGAAATTTATTTGACCATGAAAATAAAGAATAATAACACCACAACATCCTGCAACAAATAATATCTGTCAATGAAGCATTACAATTTCTATAATTTCTATAGCAATAGAAATATTTAATAGGCTTTAAATATGCCGTGCATCGATGCACAACTAAATCAAAGCGGAAACGATTTAAAAACGTATGCTTCTAGATATGTTATGTCCCGCATTATGTCGACGTAACTTCGTCGTCTGCGTGACTGGCCCGAACAGCGTGCCTCGCTGATTGCTTTTCTTTATTTGGCACCCAGGCCATTGTTTGCCATGTTCCACTCTTGGCGCCACCATCTGTTCCATCCTGGTTAGTGTCGCCACCATCTGTTCCATCGTGTTTCTTCTCGTTGCTGTCCTAAGAAATCATCTAGTCTGCTTGCTTCCATCTCCTCCTCCTCCATAACCTCCTTCTGAACCTTCTTTTCTCCCTCTTTCTCGACCTCCTTTACGACTTCCTTTTCCACCTTCTTTTTTCTTTTTCTATCTCTGCGGCAGAGAGCCCACTCTTTCCTTCCTCTTTCGTTTTTTAACCATTTCAAATTCCTCCTCTATTCCCGTTGTCTCCTTCTCATCTACCTGCACCACATCGTTCACCCTCTCCTGCTCCTCAGTTGTTGTTCCTTCTCTTCTCTCTGGGGGCATCTCACCTTCATGTGACTTTTCTCGCCACACAGGTAGTGGAGGCCTATCCTCCACTACCGCTCTCAATCTCATATCTTCGGGTAGAATAATTTCTTCTGGAATTTTATTCATGCTACTCACACTTGCCTGTACTGCCATCTCGATTTCGTATCCCCAGCAGTTCACTCATTTCGTTCTTGTTACTCTCAGGAGTTTCGCATCCTCCTCCATATTATACATGACTGCTGCAACCAACCATGTTTCTTTCAACTCCGGTGGCACTTTCCGGTGCCACAATATGTTGGTAGGAGCACCCACTCTTCTGTCTTTATGACATCAGTGGTGTGCTTTATCGATTCGTCTTCACTTGTGAATCGCACTTCCACTGTGCCATATCTTCTTCCTCTTGTAATAAACGTGGTGACCTTTCTGACCTCTTCCAAATACTTCCTAATATCTTCTATCATAGCTATTTCGATTTTCCATGTCGATACCTTCAGTGTTTTGTATGTCACTGTCCTTTCTTTAACTCCAAATGTTAGATCGACTGGGGGCGTCAATTTAACGACGTGGCCTTTCTTTTCCAACAGTTTCCCCCATTTGTTTAGCTTTCTTGACTCAAGTTTAACCTTTCGAACCTCCAAAGCTTCTACTTCTCTGCCAGTTGCAGCCGCATAACTGTGGCTATTTGCTGGTCCAGTTTCCATTTCACTTCTTCTCTCTGGCTCTCCCATAAATGGGAATAAATACAGAATTAAAAAAAAAAAACTCGTTAATAAAACACCAATTTTCTCCAAGAAACAAACGTGGTACATCCACGAGGGGAGACCTTTAACAATTATAACTATATCACCGCATTACTTCAACATAACCAAAAAAAAAAAAAAAAATCACACTGCCACAACCAAAAAATACCCCGCTGACTGACATTGCTTGTTGTGTCTATCCACTATTTATCAGTAGTGGAACAGCCCACTTCTCATGCTTCTTCAAAAGGGACCGATAGATTAAGTACCAAGCCTTAGAAAAGTAAGAACTGGTGTCCATTTATCCAATTCAGCCTTTAAGGGTAGTGCCCCCCACCCACCCACGTGACATAGTACAACGACTAATACAGCTAACGAGAAAAGGGAACGATGAAAATACAACCATCTGCATTTAGAGCTGATATCAAATGAACGTCTGCTAAAAATGCAGTAACGCCATATCCTGCAATGAGAAAGCTCTGTGTGCACAAGATAACGTTTCACGGATAGGTGGAGAGATATGATAGAATTTTATTAGTACCTTAGTATTTTTTATGGATATAACACAGAGATAGCCATGTAATTCTAAATATGGGCTCTTCTAACTGTCTGGAAGAATTTAAAAAAAGAATCAGAAAACCAGTGCAGCAAATAAATTAGAATTAGTTCCGTTCAAATTGGATGATATTCACGCCTTTTCAATAATGTTTTTAAAGTACGTGTGTGTGTTTGTGTGTGTGTGTGTGTGTGTCTGTCTGTGTCTGTGTGTGCGTGAGCGTGCGTGTGTAAACCCACTCACATTTGTACAGTGTGAAACTCAAATTAGAAGTATGAAGAGAAACAAAAACAAATTTGAGTCTGTTGGTTATAAAACCAAAATTGAACCACACCAAAAAGCAATCTTTTTTATATTTTTTTATAAACTTTCTATTCTATTGAATTACATTTCTACACAAAATTTCACTAATTTAAACCTTGTGTGAAATATATTAAATTATCAATTGATGGATATAAAAAGTTCTCATGCGCGATTCCTTATCGCTTTTAAAATCAGATCTGGGCGATATAATTGCTATGTAGTCTATGAAATAAATATTGATTTGTACACGTGATTATTGATGATATAATTAAGGTTATATTTTAAGTGTTTGGATTAGATATAAATATATTTGCACTTTCCGATTTTATTACTCATCTTTCAATACGTGAATGATCATAGTGACGAAACCCTAACGTAACATTCTTTGATCAGGGATTACATGATAATTGAATATAGTTTAACTTGCTAAAGTAATTTCATGAGTTGAAGTCCCGCCGAGGTCAAATTTGCCTTTCAAACTTTCGAGATCGATAAAGTATTGTACCAATCTAAGACGAGGAATTAGCGGAAGTGTATTACCCGGGTAATTTCCGGTACTTCTTCCAGTTATTTGCGTTTATTCAACTCTCGATGTACTCTATTTTTGTGGAAGGCTTTACCCATCACCCAGTGTAACACTCTCCCCTCCCGGCAACAGAGGTGACTTTAATGAAATTCACTCTGCTTTCTGTATTCATTCAAGGTTTACGATTTCGGGATGTCTTTGTCCTTTTTGCCCTCCAGCCTTCGAAGCTTCTATACGTGTCATGGGCATCGCCTTCCCTTCCAATTAAAAGATAAATAACATTTCATATAATTGAATAAATGAGAGAATGTGGACAATCAAGACATAGAGCGGAAGATAAACAGTTCGAATCTCATCGTTGAAACTGTGAAGTTCAACTGTTGAAGCCATGAAGGTTGAGGTGGTTGAAACTAGGGTATTGCTTACATCTAGAAAAACAAACACTCGAAAAATGCACACATAGATATACCTGCCACACTCAGAACGTTTTCACTCACAGACACCTGATTGCCGAGCTCTCGGGAAAATTCTCACTGCTTATCTCCGTCCTGGCACAAATTAAATAGAAATGAAGGCATTCATTCCGTCAGTCTCCACCAGAAAATAAAAGCTCACCTGCGATGGACTCGATACATTTGTGTCTAGCAACAGTACTCAGAAACAAGTATTCTATTTTCCTCCTCATGCTTCACAACTACTGTTAAGTGCATCTCTTCTAATCACTCTGAATTTGTTAACTATTCATACACAAACTCACGCCAAGTTGGTTTTACATTATGAATAATAATTCCCTTTATTGTGGAGTTTATCTTTAATCCATCTGAGGCCCTTAACTCTGAGTCAATTACTAAGCTCGATACATCTGAATTTGATTTTACCTTTCATACTTCCAACAGTGTTCACAAACTCGAGTACCAATCAATTATTAGGGTCAATGTAATTTACTAGCTCATCTACGCCAAATTACTTTACTAACATACCATTTTAAGTATCTGGAGATTTGATTACAACAAATCTCATTAAATGTCAAATAGCTTTCGTAAGCTTCGTGAAGAATACAGGCTGGCACTACTCTGCAAGCTTTCTAGTTTATATTTCAATTCCAAGTGGTATAGGAGTTCTGTTGAGTGCAATAATTACGAAAAGAAAAACTCCACAGTTATCTCTCTTGTTAGGTCTTCATATCTCCATGATACACACTTACGGTCACATGAAATTTTACATTTAATGTTAAAGAAAACGATTATTTTATCAGAAATTTGGGTTTATTGAGACTCTTAAAATTACCTCAAGTTTCCACACTTTAATATTTGATATTTCTACAGGTTCTAAGTTATCCAGTTTTAATTATTTCAGAATGCACCTTCATAAATTTTAACTATCAAGCAAATTTATTACGCTGTTCAATTCAATGCAATGGAATTGATATTATTGATTTTACACCCGTCCGATCACTTAAGTCCCTACTCATCTGTACTCCGAAATTATTTAAACTCTGAGCATTGAATAAAAATCCAAGGGCATATTTTGTTGTGCCGGACCGCCTCTAGTGAGAAGTGGGCTGTTCCATTACTGAAAAATAGTGGACAGACGCAGCAAGCAGTGTAAGTCAGCGAGGTACGCTGTTTGGACCAGTTACCTTGCGGGACATATCACTGGCGATGAGGATACCTCCCATTTGTATAATGTTGTCGTTGTAACAGTGGTAACGACGTTACGAACGCTCGTAGGAGTGTCGAAATGGAAGAACTACGTACAGTGAAAAATTCCGAAATAGGAGTTGAACTAACACAGAACTGAACTAAACACAGGGAAAAAATAATATAAATCCGTTCGAAGGATTTAAGTCATGTCGCTATGTTTTAGTAGCGTTTTCGTTAAACAATGTAGACTGATACTACCTGGGGCATTCTGAAGAGAAAAGTAATTCTGTGCGGAAAAATAATAATAATAATAATAATAATAATAATAATAATAATAAGACCGTGTGAAGGATTTTAGTCAGGTCACTATGTGTTCATAGAGCCACTGGTAAACAATGTAGACTGGTACTAAGTGCAGCATTCTGAAGCAAAAATATACTGTGTGTGGAAAGAAAAATAAATTTAAAAAAAAAAAAATAATAATGCTGTGTGAAAGAAGAAAATCTCATGGGGCGGGGGGAATCGGACACATTTGGATGACGTAAACAAACCAAATCTTATGAATTACAAAGCCACGCACATTTACTCACAGTTTCCGTTTCCGAACTTAGATAACATATAAAACCGCTTATTATCTAAGCCATTCAGGAAAACCTTATAAAACTAAACAAGGTTTGCTTCAGCCCCTAACCCGCCTGATCTTGCTCCATCTGATTATCCTCTTTTCAGGTCATTGTAAAAGCATTTAGAGGGAGAATTTTGCGCTTAAGAAAACAATTTCTCAAATGCATGGGATTATTTTATTAATAATGGGTAGGTGGGAAGAAATATGTTGATTAATTATATCAAGGAAAACTAAAGAACCATTTAACCCTTTCTCAACTAAATGCAACAAGACTTTCTATACATATGCATTCCCCCCATATGTATGTATGTATGTATGTATATATATATCTACACACACACACACACA
>NC_068992.1:56734847-56739794 GCF_001194135.2 Octopus bimaculoides
GCCTTTTCCAACTTTTCTTTTTTCAAAGAAATAGAACTGTTGCTAGTTATATGTAAGATAAATATCCTAACGACATATTAATATTTTAAAATCTATCTATGTATACACATACGTTTTGCTTATACCTCGTATTTCTTGAGGAGTATTTAGCATTTCTCCTTGTCATATGTCGATCTCTTTGTCTTCCTGTCCTATCACCTCTGTTTCTTACTGTTCTTATTGTTGCAGTCCTTCGTCGTCGTCATCATCATCATATACTACTACTACTACTACTAATACTACTACTACTACTGCTACTACTACATATGAAGAAATTTGTAATGGCGCAAGGCCAGCAATTTTGGGGTAGAGGATAAGTCGATTACATCAACCCCAATGTTCGACTGGCACTCATTTTATCGATTCCGAAAGAATGAAAGGTAAAGTCGACTTCGATTAAATTTGAACTCAGAACATAAAAACGGATGAAATGCCATTAAGCATTTTTCCCAGCGCGGCAACATTTCTGCCAGCTCGCAGACTCGACAAAAAAAAAAAAAAAAAAAAAAAAAAGAAAGAAAAATTAATACTGAACAGAGATTCCTGATACCGCAAGGCGGAATGCATCTTGATTGCCGCAACTTGGTCAAAATGGGCAATTGGCAGAATAACAGAATAACCGTTTGGGAATATTCTTTTATTCTTTTATTCTCTTATTTGCCTCAGTCATTTGACTGCTGCAAATGTTGGAGCACCGCATTGAAGGGTTTTAGCCGAGCAAATCGACCTCATTACTTATTTCTTAAGCCTAATACTTATCCTATCTTAGTCTTTTGCCGAACTGCTACGTTGCGCTTACGTAAACCCACCCAGACCGGTTACCAAAAGGTTATGTGGGGTGAAAACACAGAAACATAGACACAAAGAGACACACAGCACACATACAAACACACACACACCTGACGGGCTTCTTTCAGTTCCCATTTACCAAATCTACTTACAAGGCTTTGGTCGGCTCGAGGCTATAGTAAAAGCTCAAGGTGCCACGCTTTGAGACTGAACCCGGAACCATGTGATTGGGAAGCAAGCTTCTTACCACCTAGCCGCGCCCGCCCCTATATGACGCAGATTTTATAATACATTTTCAAGGAAGCTGTATAACAATAAAGATCAAAAAATTCGGTAACTTTTGGTTCCTTCACTCCTTTACGTTGACCAGCAATAATTGGATGATGTTTCAATATTTGCTAATTGATAAATGGTTTGATAACAATTATCATATTACTTAACATCTGCCAGCACATAATATCTAAATTAGTAACTGTGTTTCATGACGTTACTACTGTAATACTAAATATATTACATACTAACTTCAATGGAAGGAGACAAGATGTCATAGGAGGCAGTACGTGGCTAATGAAACTGCTAGAAATAGAAGCTAATTCTTCACCAAATGAAACCACATACTGTTAAGTATGCAAAGACAATGCGTCCAGAAAGAAATACTTAAGAATACAGGATAACCATGGCTAGGAGGTTTCGATCATAAGTTTGCACATTCAAGGTTGTTCTGTGGCCAAAGAGTAGTTTCAAAATTATTCTGCCTTCACTCAATCGTTTTCCTCTTCATATTATTCTCTCCGTTTCGTTTCTCACCTGCCTCTTCTGCTCCCCTCCGTCTTTTCTTCCATTCCTCTGTTTGTCTCCCTCTCTTTCTCTTCATCCTTCCTTTCCCCCTTTATCTTAACTTTCCTTCTTCATATTTCTCCCGTTTCTCTTTCGTCTCTCTCTCTTTTCTCTCAGACTCTCCCATCCCCTAGCTTTCTCTTTTTCCTCCCATTCTTCTTTCCCCCCGCCTCAATCTCTCTATATATCTCATATCGACACTACGATATATCAGATATTCTTTTTTTTAATGAAACCATCCATGGAATATTTTTACGTTTCTCATCGTTACTTTCAAGGGAACAGTTAGAGCAGAGAAGTTACAAGCTCATTCTGGGTTTGGAAATCATCTTCCATTTCGACCACATCAGATAGTAGTTTAACAGGACAATATAACACGAGTAAATATAAGAACAAATATCTGTGGGCCCGCGACCAGGTAGAAATAGCAACTAAATGTATCTCTTCAATTTACTTTAATAATTAAAAATACATATAAAGTCATGCCGGCTGGGGTATTTATGAATAGAGAGACTTAATACTTTCAATTACAGATCGGCTTTACCAGGGATGATTTGGAATCATCATGATCATCATTTAAGCAATTAAGTCTCTCGGACCAAGAATGCAACTCCTCTATGCCAAACATTTCGATCGAGCGATGCGTCATGAGAGACTTGTTTGGGTTTTAGTCACATTAATATTAACTTATCGGAAGCAATTCATCTGTGCACACCACTACTGCATGCCACATCTGTAGTTCGCTAAATGATCTGGTTAATCCTGGCTGTTGACAGATTCTTGTCTGTTCGTCCTTTCACCTTTTGATGATAATCGTCTTCAACTACATTGATTTGTCTGGATTTGAATTTAAACTGAACTCGGCAATTGGTGGGGGCAGGTTCGGGAGTTCCGTGGCTTAGAAGAGTGTGGAATCACCTTTTAGCAACTAATGTTCCCAGGTCGACTCTGACGACCAAGAATAGTAAGACCTGTCATGATCCCTGCCTTGTGTGAAATACAAGCATGCAACCATTAAGCCAGGGTATGTTAAAATCATGGAATGCAGCATGGTGCATGTGACTATATCGGCAAATGAGTTATAGCTTGCTTAGGTATCTACTATTGTGTGAAAATGCCCTTTCGTATAGTTCAATGGTTCCCAAACTTTTTCAGACTGTCGACCCCCCCCCCCACCTTGACACCCAGGCCACATTCCCAAATAAACCATCACAAACATATACCTCTTTCTAAAGCAAATTCAAAGCAACTGTATTTAACAAATAAAACTTAACCTAATGAACCTATTATTTTGTTGGTTTTACATGAATCGCTACCCCCATTATCACCCCACTTTTTACATGAATCGCTACCCCACATTTCTTCAACACTCCCTTGGATTTTTTCCTGCCTCCAGGGGGGCAATAACGCTCACTTTGGTAACCAAATTCCGCCGAGTTTGACTTTGCCTTTCATCCTTTCGGCGTCGATAGATTAAGTACCAGTTACGCACTGGGGTCGATGTAATCGACTTAATCCCTTTGTCTGTCCTTGTTTGTGCCCTCTATGTTTAGCCCCTTGTGGGCAATAAAGAAATAAGAATCGTTAGCACGCTGCGTTCTGAGTTCAGATTCCGCCGAGGTCGACTTCACGTTCCATCCTTTTGGAGTCCATTAAATAAGTACTAGTTACGCGCTGGAGTCGATGTAATTGACTATCCCCGTTCCCCACAATTTTCATGGCCTTGTACCTTGAGTAAGAATAATTATATTACACACAGAAACCAAAAACACGAATTTTGAAATAATGTAAATGATCAGGTGTTGTTAATATTTTGATTGATATCACTTTCAAATATTGGTACAAGTCCAGAAAACTGGGTAAAGTCGATTCAATCGATCCCATTGTTCAATCGATAATTATTTTATCAATCACAAATGGATGAAAGGCAATGTGGAACTCGGCGAAAGTTGAGATCAGAGCATAAGGAAGGACGAATGCCTCTAAGCATTTCTCCTGTTGTGTTAACCATTCTGTCAGCTCCCTGCCTCATCACCAATTAATATTCATGTTTAGAATAAGCACAAGCATCTGTTCCAACTTTTGATTGAAAGCTCCAAACAACATTATGATTCCATGTGTCTTCATGCTTTTTCAGAACATCGTATATTCAAAGCTAAATATATGGAGAAATGTTAATGTATCTAGAACGGTATGCTACTGAGTCATTTGAGATTTCAATTGGTTTAGATGTCAAATATTTCAAAATAAGGCTGTTTATCAATCATTTGCTTTAAAAAAAAAATTGAACATTGCAAATGTCAACGTCTACGATAACATTTTATTGCCAGCACAAATTAAATCATTCATGTTGACTATTTAGCATATTAGTGATTGAATAAATCTCGTGAAGGCAACGTATAGCTTTTTTTTTCGTTTAACCTGACATTTGTCATGATTAAGTAGATCTTTGATCCAACGTATGCCATGATTGTGAACGTCTCTCATTTTATAAACAGTGCATCATCAAAATAGCAGCTCATCATTAAATTTACAGTTGAGGCAGACAAAATGCTTAGATATCTTTCTTTCAACTGATTACGTTCTAAATCCATATTCCACCGAGGCCGACTTTTCCCGTCATGCTCTCGGGAGTACTGGGGTCGATGCAATCGACTCCTCAATGCCCTCAATACTGCTGACCTTGTGCCGAAATTAGAAAGGATTTTTAGAGTTTTGAATTTTGTTTACAATGTTAAACGTATGCCTGTTTTGAAAATATGTAGGGCGCGCGATACTTCAGAAACTGAGATACTATCTAAGCGACTATATCCAATTACTATTTACGCTATGTCCAGCAAATCGGTTGATCAATTTGTTGAGCATAGAAGCAAAATAAGCCTCACATCAGACTCGAGATTCTTTAAATATAGAAGGGCATATTGGCTGTATAACATCGTGCAAAGTAATACAACGTTTGAAAAGAGACATGGTGCCCATTACAGGAATTCTTTTAAATAATACAAAGCGGCAGAATATAAAAGTTGGAATTAACTATTCCTTTAGCAACATAACTGCAATAATTTGGTGTAGAAGTTCGTTAAAGGTAACCGATAAAATGAGTACTAGGCTTACAAAGATTAAGTCACGTGGTCGATTTCTGCGACTGAATCCATTCAAGGCGGAGCCCCACCATAGCTGCAATCAAGTGACTGAAACAAGTAGAAGAATAAAAGAATATATATATATATATATATATATATGTATATATATATATATATATATATATATATATATATATAT
>NC_068992.1:56740340-56743812 GCF_001194135.2 Octopus bimaculoides
TATATATATATATATATATATATACACATATATATATGTAGATATATATATATATATATATATATATATATACACACATATATGTATACATATACATACACACACACACACATATATATATATACATACATATGCATATATGTATGTACGTATGCATGAAGGTATGTAATTATATATGGGTTTGTCTGTGTATGTATATATGGATATATAATTATGTGCATATATGTACGTATGTATGTATCTTTCTATCATATGTATATACGTACCCCGCCCGATATATATATATATATATATATATATAAGTATATACATCTATATCTATATACATCTATATCTATATACATATATATATATATATATATATGCGTCTATCGGTGTTTTTGTGTACGTGTACACCTTCGTGTCTTTAATACTCCTGTTACAAACATAGACGCAATATTGTCATTAATGTTAACCATAGAATAATTCAGTCAGTTTGAATAATTCATATTTTGTGTGACTATGCCGTCACGTTTAAAGCTATATAGTCCAATATTCTATTGTAGATAGTCTTGGAGAAAATAGAAATTGTTGATGATTGCCGTGTAGGTTATTGTACTTTTATTGTGTCGTAGACGTTCAATATATAAAGAACATCAATTGAAACTCTCTAAGTTCTGTGATTATTGCAAGCGATCAGAATTTTGCACAATGTTTGAAATTTGTTCCTAGGAATTAAATACTGTAATCCAGAAATTATAATAGGATACTAAAGAAACTGAATTCAATACCTTCGCATTCATAAACACGTTTGCATCAATTCTTTACGAGTTTAAAGACCAATAATACTTGGCAACGTTTTTTTTCTCTCTCTATCTCTCTCTCTCTCTCTCTCTCTCTCTCTCTCCCAATCTCTGTCTGTCTGTCTCTCTCCTTATTCTCTTTTTCCTCTGAGTATATGTGTCTTCAAACTCACAAACACGCAGAGGCGCGCACGCACACTCACACACACACAGACATTGATGTTATACAAAAAGGTTGTTTATCCGTAATAATTACTTGAATTACTATATATAGCTATACATATATATATATATATATATATATATATATATATATATATATGTGTGTGTGTGTGTGTGTGTGTGTGTGTGTGTGTATACACTCAGACATGCATACACGATGATTTATTCATGGTATATATGCATGAGTGTGTGTCTGCGTGTAGATTGATAAATAGATAGATAGACAGACAGATAAATAGATAGATAGATAGATAGATAGATAGATAGATAGATAGATATCAAAACATTACATGAAAGTCGTTCTTGAATATATGAAACGCATGAGAAATAGTCGTGTTATAATTGAACATCTTATTTAGTTACAAATTACAGATTTCTTCAAACAAATTGAGCATATCTCTCTATAAACGTCAAACCTGGCTGATCAATAGAATTATTAAAATACTTCATCAGCCATGAGGTTCAACGCCCGCAAAATATCCTTTGTAGGAACTAATGACGATGAAATATAACCAATTGCCAAGTTAAACGACTGTGAGCGCTGAACCAGAATGACCGACCTGTATAGATGAACAAAAAATCATATTTATATGTCTGGAACCTATATATGCTGACCGACAACTTCGCTTCAAACCAGACGCAAGTGAAATTAATATGCATTCTCGACAACATGACTGGTTTCATATCAAATCATATCACCTGATTTCATATCAAATCATTGACCCGGCAATTATACCTTCGAAATATAAATTGTCTTCACATATAGAAGTTACTATTATCATGTTTAATGCATTATTAATATCAATCCGTATTATAAATAGGTTTGGTATGAGGGATAGCATTAAGAATAGTTCAGTCACTGTTATTATTTAATTCATTTTTGCAGGTACGATCTACAACTGTAGATATATTCCGGGCTCTTAGCGAGGTTTGAAATACTTGTAGAAACTCTGCAATGAGCCGATGTTAAACGGTTATGAGCTTTCTGTGGGGGTTCGGGAAATTGCAAATATACACATGTTTGTTGTTATTATTAGTAACATACCTTATTTGACTAGATGAATTTTGGCAAAGATTGATCAGACCATCAATCAACGGCTTGTTCGTGTTCGACAACCGGTGTTGGTCTCTTCCCATAGCCGTAATTTAGCGGTTCAGCAAAGAAGAACAAGAGAACAAGTCCCGTACTTTAAAATAAGTACTGGGGTCGCTGCCATCAAATACAAAACTTCCAAGGCACGGCCCCAGCATGGCCACTGTCCAATGTCTAAAACAAATAAATAATAAAATGCATATGTGTGTGTGCAGTCGTAAGTTTGTTTGATGTATTCACTTAAATACAGGCCAAGTACGAATTACTGCATTACATTAAAGAAAGAACAATTGTAATAGTAATATAATATAGATTGAAGCAAACACGTTTTATCGAAATAAAACTATACACATGTGATTTATGATGATACTACACTCACAGTTTAATGAAGCTTTCTATTTGTATCTAACATTCAACGTTCTGCATTCTGCGTTATGAACATCACTGCCGAGATATCTGTTGGATGGTTTCAGTGGCTTCATTAATTTATCTGCTAACAAATTTTTTTTCTGTTATTGAAGATTTATTATTATCATTATTATTATAATTATTATTATTATTATTATTATTATTGTCGTCATCATCATCATCATCATCATAATCATAATCATCATCATCATCACGAATAATAATAATAATAATAATAATAATAATAATAATAATTATAATAATAATAATAATAATAATAACAATAATAATAATAATAATAATAATAATAATAATTTTTATGAGTATTTATTTAGTGGCGAATAATAGAAATTATCACCATCGTCAACATCGTGTTCAGATCAAGATCATCACCACCACCACCACCACCACCATCATCATCATTATCATCATCATCATCATCATCATCATCATCATCATCATCTTCCATCATCATCTCCATTGTCATTAGAACAGCGTTATTATTCGCGATTGTTTTTGCTGTTACTCTTCTCCTTATTATTATTATTATTATTGTTATTATTATTATTATTATTATCATTATTGCATTCATTATTTTAATTTTTTTTTTGTTATTTCTGTTGGTGATGGCGGTGGTGGTGTTGCATTTTTTTTTTTACACATGACATTACGCAAACACAAAGTTTCATGAATTCATTCATCAGGGAATCAGAGGTATTGATTGATGTTAATGAGGTTTATATTTCACGCAATAACTTTACATTAAGCAAATGTTTCCCCTAATAATGTTGATACATTCACACCAGTTCTTCAATTATATCAACGTAATGTCAAGTTACTTCGGTTAACACTGGTTCAACGTTCGAACGATTGCAAATCATGTTATCGTGGTTAAACTTAATCTTAAACTTGGTTGACCAATCCCTTCTGAGCGTACTATACACACACACACACACACACACACACA
>NC_068992.1:56745838-56747277 GCF_001194135.2 Octopus bimaculoides
ACACACACACACACACACACACACACATATACATATATATATATATATATTTAGTCCTACCACTTGCCCAAGTTGCAGTGCAGAAGTACTAAATCAAAAATCATCTAGCTACAAAAAAGAGCAGCTTAACTACTCAACCATTTCTGCACCAATAATATACAATTGTTTTTAAATATTTTTTTTTCTCATCTCATTGCAGGTTCCATTGCTAATATTGGCGGCTCCGCATACAAATGCAAAGATGGAGCTGAAAAGAACCACGACTTAAAAATAATTCCAGGTGTACTTGCAGCACCATCAAGTGTAACTTCGATTCAAGTGGCCAATTTACTAAAGATCTTCAAAATATCACAGGTAATATGTTTAACATTATATTTCTTTGAAATATATTCCCTGTTGGTGGAGGTTTATTACGTCTACGATCAAACGGCTGTTGATTTGCTTATTTTCATTAATTTTAGTATCGAAAATAATAGCATTATTCTTAAATATGGTTATTAGAAAACTTGTTCAAGCTTAGCTAATGTGGTACGTTAGGGAAGCACGCTAGACATGCAAATTCTGATATTTCTGCGTTGTTAAGGGAATTTTATTATTGATTCTGTTAAAATATAAGAAAATCGTGTTATATGATATGTAATAGATATTACTTTTGTGTAACAATTTGTTAGTGAATCATAACATCGAAGATTTGACAGAAACAATATCAAAAATATAAAGCAAAGAAAAAAACATTACTATCGAATGTATTATTTGTGTTATATATCGTGCCCACTGATGAGTTGCATTTCGTCAGTGATAATTATACTAAAGCCATGACTTTTAAGTTTCTCTATGTTCAATGAGATTGAAGGAAATTATATTTAACAGCATTTGAGCATTTCATATAAAGCAAATGGTGTGATGTAAGACTTAGCAATATATTGATCATATATATATATATATAAAAGGTGCGCTTTGCTTTCATGTATTCTAATGTCATTTAAGTAAAGAACATAGTCATGAATACAAAAGTGATTTAGAACATACAAGAAAGAAAAAAAATAATGCGTAAAATGAGTAACAAATAAATGGGATTTGACACTTAACATTAATTTGATGCATAGAACGCCTCCGTATGTCAGTAAATATATTAACTTAGTGATAAAAATGTGTTAGAATGAGTTATACTTTATACGAATATACCCTCCGATTTTGTAGATAATCTTTTTTGTTACTGAACAGTTATCAAGAACAAAAAAAAAAAGAATTTCAAGAATGTTTTTTTAAGCGATAAGCAACTTTCTCTTAATAAGATATGTAAACCTTCGTAAAATGTTGAATTTAGTTTCATTTATTTGTCTCAAGTTATGACGTGCTTACGATTCCAAAGGAATCGAACTCACGATCTTGAGCCGAATGCCCGAACCACTAAGCCACACACGCCTTCACGTATATAT
>NC_068992.1:56747602-56755102 GCF_001194135.2 Octopus bimaculoides
TATATATCCGTGTGTGAGTATGAAATTAAAGATATGACAAGGGAACAGCAATCGCGCAATCAGCTTCATTATCCCCCACTCCTTCTTCTATGAGACGCGGTGCACTTAGAGCTGAGAATTCTCCTTTAGCGCAAAGCCAACTCTTTTGCTTTATTTTCATTTTTCTTTTTGTCATTATCATAATGTTTTGTTACTTCAATCAGACTCAATAGAAATTAGCGCTCTTTCTTTATTCGCCCGGTCGACAAATCGTCTTTTCACTTACGAGAATGCAGGACGAGAATGCAGAATTTCCGCTTCCCACGAAACAATGAGTAAACATAGCTGGCTTCATCTAGTTTCGAACGTTGAGATACGATTCATTAAATGTATTTGCCATCAATAACTCTAAATGAAGAACGGTGTATTTCGATTTTAAGAAACCAAAGTTCACAATCCACCTATAACTTATTCAACGAAAGACTTATTAAAATCTTAAGTGATAAATTAATTGACATGTGTGTATTGCGGGTCGAAGTCCTATTATCATATAAAATGTGAGACGCGTATGCAAGAGAGCGGTGGAGTGAGGTCAGGTGATTTGGCATGACAGGACAATAATCATCCTTCTGAATAAATGAATGATGCTTTTCCTGCTGGATATGATGGCTTATGAGAAGAATGAAGGCATCTAAAATAAATGTGTTAATTACGTCTTATTGACGATAGTTCCACTTATTACAGTTTAACTAATAGGTTCCAGTAATACCAGATAATTCCATTATATCGATAAGATGTCCTGTAAAGAATTACGCAGTTTAGTGACTCTTGTATGATGGCAGCTGACTATTATGCGACGTATGCTACCATTCCATACATACATACAGTTGTGTTGAGATTAAAGCTGCTATGATGATGTTAGATTTATTTCCCTTAGACTTCGATGTATATATAATACTATGTGTAATCTTTTGTAAGGGATCTGCTAAGAAAAAAACAAAACAAAAGAAAGTTTTGTTTCATAGTAGGATTTATGATGCAACTGTATTTCATTAAAATATATAAAGTTTAAAATTCGAAGCGTTAAACATCACTATGTTATCTCTGTTATCAGCTTTACATCGAAGGAAGAATTGGACGGTAGCTGCGTGTTAAAGTGTGTGTGATATGAAAAGATAATCGCCATTTGCCTGTATGGGATTGAATGCGATGAATAGAATGAATGCATCTGTAGAGTGATGGATTAATATACGAAAACCCACGAAACTTTTGTCAATTAATTTTATCAAAATCAATGTAAAAACCACCAGTTACATTTAAAAATTCCTTAAAATGTCAAGGGCCAATTTTGTTACATATGAAGTGACGCATAGCTAACTGGTAGTTGTGAAGACTGAATTAAAATCGATGTATTTCGCATATCTTCGTTAAATAACATCAGAAACAGGATGATAGATAAGTATGAAGACAGGATGATAGATAAGTTTTAAGGTGTAAGCATATTAACTTATCAGTCGATTGTGTTTGCGTCATTGCAAACAGGCAGTTTCATTTAGAGTTGCTGAATGCCTCAAGTAAACAGCCGCTCCTTAATTCAAATATACCTGTATACTAACGATATGGATACAACCTGTATATTTGTTGCATAGGTATTTTCCAAGGTCATGCCTCAAGCAGACTTGAAATCGTTCAAAATTTCCTTACGGCTTTCCTAATTGGCCCTAAATTCGACGAATTCATGGGGGTGTTTATACTAATTGGTCAGCGATCTGCTAAACATTGAAGTCGAATTATCTCCTGTCGGTAATTAGGAACGTGATATACTATAGGTGCCACATAGTAAAGTTCTACTATCTCCACATCATTTAGAATCTCTGTCTTTCCCCCTCTCTCCCCTCTTTCTTAACACAACTACTTCTAAGCGGGAATACGTATTTCCTTCTGGTTTAAATATACTGCTTTTGTTGCTAGTAATGTTAATAATTTATATATATATATATATATATATATGTATGTGTGTATGTATCTATATATATATATACACACACGCATATATAAGTACATATATCTATGTATATATATGCATATATCTACATACATGTGTATGTATTTACGCATAAACACACACACACACATATATATATATATATATATATATATATATATATATATATATATATATATATATATATAAATTATGTGAAGTTGTGAAATTTCGTGGCTGTAAAGAACCATTCATACAGCTAGATGACAGTCAAAACATTGGAGTATGCAAGACCTGGATGTTATCAAAAACGAATATTATGGTATCTCAGGAAAAGAATAACGACATTCAAAATGGAGAGAAGGCTCTTGGTCCCCAACTTCTGCAAATGAAGCTAAAAAGCAAAAATGGATTCGAGAATTTCACATTCCCGTTCTAAGATACTATCGTTTCAGCTTCCACCTTGAGTCACAAAACAAATCTGCAATAATATTCCTGTATATTGTTTAGAATGAAAATAATCCTTTCTATTATAGGCGTAAGGCCTAAAATTCTGGAGGAGCGGCCTAGTCGATTACATTGACCGCAGTACTTGATAGATTCCTATTTTATGGACCAGGAAAGGATGAATCACAAAGTCGACCACGTTGGTAGGTGAAAGAGAATATAAAGCCGGAAGAAATATTTCCAAGCAGTTTGTCCGAATTAGTAACAATTTCTGCAGCTTAACGCTTTAGTAAATATTTCTACTATAGGTACAAGGAATCAAATTTTAGAGGAGAACATTATTCGATTTTGTCGGACCGAGTACTTAACCGGTATTCATTTCAGTGAAACCGAACGGATGAAAGGGAAAATCGACCTGGGTGGTATTTGAGCTGAGACTCTAAGGACGGATGAAACACCACTAAGCATTTTGTCCAGCGTGCTATCAATGCTGACAACTCGCCGACTAATTAATGCTGACCTAATAGTAACAGATCCATTGAAACAAGTTAATTTATGAAGATATATATTGAGTCAAAACAGAACAAATAGCGAAAAAAAAAGTAATTTAGAATAGAGTTGTTAAAAGAAAGATCACATATTGCACAAAATATGAACAACAAAAATGGTTTACAATCCACCGAGTATATAAACAAGAAAAACATTCTCAATTTGTGCAAGGCAAACATATTGTTTTCGTGAGAAGTTATTTTTCATTTTTATCATATCTTTACATGTTGTAATCTTGTGTTTCCTCAAATATTTCTCGTTTTTTCTCTCTTTCTGTCACATTTTTCTTAATATAACCAATTATATGTGTGTTTAAAGCGGCGAGCTGACAGATCGTTAGCACACCGGGAAAAAATGCTTAGCGGCATTCGTCTGTCTTCACGTTGTGAGTTCAGTTTCCTCCAAGGTTGACTTTGCCTTTTATCATTTCGGGGTCGATGAAAAAAGTATCAGTTCAGCACTGGGGTTGATATAATCTACTTACCCTCTCCTCCGGAATTGCTGACCTTGTTCCAAAATTTGAAACCGATTATATGCATGTTGCACATGAAAATGCTATTGTGAATTAAATTATCGTTGTGATTAACTTTATTTTCAATGGAATATAATTTCATTCCACACTCTAATGTATATATACTCTCCGTCTGAAACATAGAACCGAGATGAAAAGAAAATAACGGAAGGCAGGTATATATGTATACATACATACATACATACATACACACACTCACACACACACACACACACACACACACACACACACACACACACACACACACACACACACACACACACACACACACACATGTATATCTGGGTATACGTTAGTGTAATGGTAGTACACTCGTCGTGAATACATAGAGATGTGAGTTCGAATCCCATCCGTAAAGCAAACCGTACCTTTTTTTCCGTCGAGGGCTGGCTTATATGTCCCAATATTAGACTTATTATATTAGTCAAAGCACAGTGATCGTTTATAAGCTTTAAGCTTAAAAAATATCTATCTATCTATCTATCTATCTATCTATCTATCTATCTATCTATCTATCTATCTATCTATCTATCTATCTATCTAGATGCATATGCATAGACGTGTGTGTATAACGAATATATAATCATTAAAATACGTATAATTATTATTTCTTCAATCATCACATCGATGTCATTTCATTTTTGTTGTTGATTTATGAAACGGCGGTATGACTAAAGACATTTAAGTATAGAGCTAGGAATAACAAAGACTTTTCGTTTTGGATCGGTATATCACAGGAAACAACTGGAGATGTGGTTTTCTCGGATTCTGTTATTCACTGTATAAGATATAATTGTCTTCATCAAATTACGTAATGTTAGTGGCAGGTGTTTCTGCTGTTGTAGAAAACATATGCGTAGGATGTTGGCATTTTCAGTGTTTGTTATGGTGTCAACGTTATGATATATTTGTGATAGGCTAAGCTGCTCATAGTCTTTATCTATAGCTAGCAGTTATCTCTAGAGTCAAAAGAATAAATAAGTGGTAATTATACAAACAGAGCATATCTGCTGTTGTAAATTATACAATGTGTTGCAGCTAAATTTGACAGCTTGCATAAAAGGAAAAGAAAAGAATATCCCATTTAAAAATGAAAAAGATCTTTGAAAAATCAAAATATATCAATGAGGTTCCGAATGGAAAATAACAGTTTACTCAATATGACAGTTTATTCAAATTTGCCGCCCTCAGCTTCTATCACGGCCTAAAGTTGACTCCGGAACTTGACACGTGTTTCTCACTGTAATCTTGAGAAGATCATTGAACACCTCCTTTGATCATGGCCTCCAGCTCGGTATCGAAATTGCAAGCAGAGCGGTCGGTGTCTTTCTGAACTGCGCTCCATACATAGTGACCCGTGTGTTTAATACTGGGGTAATTCAAAGACCAGAAAATGAAGCGGATGAATTCGCACGAATCTGGGAGCCATTTCTGACTCTTTCTAGAGGTGTGGCAGGGGCCGAAAACTACTGCCGTGCATATGGTCTTCTGGCAGCAACCCTCTCCAGTTCCAGTCGGGGTTTGATTACAGTCCACATAACCAGCTGAATTGACCCTAAAGCCTTGTTCCAAGATGTGGGATGGCATGGAAGTTACTCACTGCACACACATCCAAAAACTATCACAGTTTGGGGGAACTGGGCACGGAAGAGTACTGAACAAGTTTGCTTCACAATTACGAAGCCACATCCAATGACATCTTGCACAAATATATTTTACTTTAGCCTCAGTTTGACCCATGTGCTGAGAATAAAATTAGATTGACGGAAATATTGTGGAGACCAATCGGATTGATAGTGCCTGTTATTTCGATGTTCAAACATGTTAAAATGAGTCATGATCATTGCACCAAATAACTATCATTACATTTTAGTGTGTCTGTATAATGGTCAGTCAGTTACACGCAAATTCAATGACTAATTCGATCACTTGATCGATCAACTGAAAACTCCACATCGAAACTACGAACATGCATCAGTGAGCCCAACAGTCTAAACACCGTGACCGAACTCACACTCTCGTACACACAACACAAACGTTTTATATATCTATGTTTACATAGATAAGACACACACACATACATACATACATACATACATATATATATAGATAGATAGATAGACACACATACATACATACATATATATATATATATATATATGTATATAAATACATACACATACATGTATATGTATACATGCATGTATGTATGTATGTATGTATGTATGTGTGTACATGTATACGTACGTACATATATCAGTGTGTAAGTGACTGTGCGTAGTATGTGTATGCGTACACAGACACACACGCGCGCACACACTCATACATACACACGCATACATGTATGTGCGTGCGCGTATCTGTATATGCGTATAAATGCGTGCCTGTGTCTCTGTGTCTCTGTTTGTATCCACCCCACCGCTTGACAAGCGGTGATAGTGTGTTTACGTTCCCGTAAGTTAGTACGTCTGCGAAAGTGTCCAAGAGAATAAGCACCATGTTTACAAAGAAAATAAAATAATGAAAATGAATGGAGGTCGATTCATTCAACTAATAATTCCTCAAGACGGTGCCTCAGCGAGACAGCAGTCTAATGACTCAAACATATATATATATATATATATATATATGTATGTATGTATGTATGTATGTATGTATGTATGTATGTACACATGTGCATATTCAGAGCGAGAGAGAGAAAGAACGACAGAAAACAACGTATATTGTTGCTGTCACATCGATGATTTTCGTCGAATCAATTTTAAACAAAAGTCTTAAGCGAAACGATTACTGCTGGTTTATTGTAACTAATTATTTTGCAAATAGCACCAGCTCACACGATGACTTTAGAAAATAACGCAAACATTTTAGAAAAAAAACATTCACAAACACATATCTTTTATTTAATATTTTCTTGAAGACAAGCATCAGACTGTCAGCTTCAGAAAATGGTTAGTAATGGTTTTAAATACAATATTGGAATTTATAGTTTTTCACGTTGTTTCTGTAAGAAAACTACATTATTTTCAAGTGTTTTTTGTGTAGTGTATTGAATTGTAAAGTGTTTTGGGAAAAGGTTGTAAAATGACAGGAATTGTAATGTATTGGACAAAATGTCTAACTATATTTGGTGTTTGTCTCAGTTTCCTGTTCAAAATTCGGCCTTCGAATATTTCCAAATCGACAAAAAAGTGCGGACGGTTGAAGCAACTGATGTTCCGATCGAATTATGGAGAATGGGTTTCCTATGGTTTTAAAATTGCTGACAGCATTTGTCATCGGGAACTCCCAAAAGAACTGTGATATATGCATGCATATGTGTGCGCGCACATACCCAACAACACCCACCCAGACACACACCACACACATGCATACACCCCCCACAATGAAACATTTAAGTTATCGATATTACATTAATACAGTATTTACAATTGTTTTATCAATTTACATTTTAGCTAAACTTACTTCAAACTAACATAACAAAATGTTGACCCAATCTTATGCACTGCATAAATGTCTTTCATAGCTTGTAGGAATTGATTCCTCACAACATCGCTAAAATGTATATGTTGATGAATACGGCATTCTCATAAATAAGGACGTACGTCATCAGTCAAAATTAGACGATTCTTACTAGACTTATTCCTTCAAGAGAATTAATCGAAGAGAAGGAGAAAAAGGTTTAAAAGTGAAGGTGAAAGAATCTAATGAGATAATTAGATCTGCTAAAATTTGACCAACTGATTTATGAGTAGAAGTATTTATCTTATTGCGTTACCTTCTATAAATGTTTCGAGCCTACGCTCTCCGACAGAAAGGAATACAGAAATAAACAGGGAGAGAAAATATATATATTTATATATATATATAAATTAGAGGTTAAGCAAAGTGCTGTTAGACTTAATACGCAGCAGATATTAAAAATAATTTCAGTCTTAATACAAGTTAATACACAAATATATGAATGCTAAAAAAGTCGAAAATAAAAATGAAATAAAGTTTCACTCTA
>NC_068992.1:56758428-56760098 GCF_001194135.2 Octopus bimaculoides
ATATACACATAATAAATATATATAATAATATACATGTGTATGTATGTATTTATGTATATAGATATGCATCAAATTTAGGATGCATGCAAATTTCTCCTCACCCGATTTAAATTTATCTTATATATCCATTGAATCTTGCATATGTAATATTTTCTGTAGAAATTATACTGAGATCGTAATTTAAATGCTTGTTTCAATTATCCTGAATAAATGATCGTGAGATATAGCCACATATGCTTTTTCCAAACTGAACACGTTCCCCGGAGTAAATACTTTTCTTCCACCTCTTTAATTTTTGGGATCTTTTGTAGTCTGTGTACGTTGGACCTATTAATATAAATATCTACATATTTATACTTAAAAATTCATCATCTGTATGTTTTCACATCTTGCTTTCTCTCGTTTGTGTGTTTATATAAATAATTTGTATTTAATAACCAAACCATTAAATTTAATATATTTCATATATTTAATATAATTAATGTACCTAAATTGTTTATCTTCATAATTGCCTCTTTCTCTCTCTCTCTCTCACTCTCTCTCTCTCTCTCTCTCTCTCTCTCTCTCTAGTATATATATATGTATGTGTATATGCATATATATATTTATTTATATATGCATGTATATATATTTATATACACACATATATATATATGTATATATATATATATGCATATATATATACATATATATATGTATATATAAATATATATATATATACATATGTATATACACATATATATGTATGCATGTATATATATGGTATGTATACTCGGGGTAATGTAGGAGACACTTGCCTGACTTGGATCTGAGCACGAAACTAATTGGTTTCGAGGTAAGCTTCGTAATCACACAGCTTTTCTCGTCCAAATAATTCAATGTTTATACTGTTGAATGTTGCCAAGATTTAGTTCACCGATCGACAAAACCTCATGCAACGAAACATTTCATCGCATGTACATCTCATTCTCTCCCTCTCCATATCCTTCCATCACTTTCTTTCTACCTCCTCGAATCGATAAATGATTCACAGTTACTCCTATGATGTAACGCTTCGGAATTAATGTGGGATTAAACCGATTATAATAACTTCCAAGTAATTTAAACAAATCAGTCATAACTGTGGCTTAACTATCTGGGAATCGATTTTTATGCTATTCTACTTCGATGAGATATCAATTAGTATGATAACCAAATAATATTTTAACAGAAATAAATACATGCCTTCCAACGTGACTCTGGCGATTAATCTGGCAAACAGAATTCTAAAATTATTATAAGGAAATGCAGAGTTTAGGTTGATGACAATAGATTAGATACTTAAATGAACTGCGAAGATTGGGAAATTATTATTTAATGTATTTTTTAAAAATAAAATCGGAGAGTATAATAAATATCTTAGTGTTTCTTTTTATTATTTGCTCCATGAGACTAGGGGAGGCTGTGCGCATGTCATTCCGAGATGAGTTAAATTAATGGGATTGAAGTTCGCCTTTAGAAGATGAAATTTGACCTGAGCAGGAAAAATAGACAATACAAAAAGAATAAGATATACGTCTATATACATAATGTAATGTAATATATGTATACATATAATTATGGATGGGAATATATATGTGTATATATATATATATATATATATATATATATATATATATATATATATATAT
>NC_068992.1:56760647-56761358 GCF_001194135.2 Octopus bimaculoides
TAAATAAATTGAAGTAGCATGAAACGTGCGTACTGCAATCACTTTTGAAATCCGTGTTGCTTATTATTTGATATATATATATATATATATATATATGTATTTGTGTGTGTTTATGTTCAGTTATAATAAAATTAATTTTATAGCAATCTGATGTGTTACTCTACAACAATGTAGAGTACAAATTTAGTATTCTTAAACAAGAATATTGTTGAGAATGACTTTGAGGCTTAGGTGGTCGAAACTTAGGAGTTACTGTCAACGAAATTCTTGTTTAAGAAAGCTTGCTTCCCAACCACGTGGCTCCGAGTTCAATCCCACTGCATGGCACCTCGGGCAAGTGTCATCTACTATAACCTCGGACTGAATAAAACCTTGTGAGTGGATTTGGCGGACGGAAATTGAAAGAGGCTGTCGTATATATGTATGTACACACACACACACACACACACACACACACACACATATATATATATATATATACATACGTATATATATGTATGTACACACACACACTCACACACATACATATTATCTATGTACGAGTATATGCATAGAGAAATATGCATATGTCGATGACTATACTTCTGCCTGTGCATGTATTTGATTATATATGTATGTGTGTATGTATATGTATATATTTATGTATATTTTTATATATATCAATATATATACATGTATACATATATATATATATATATGTATATATATATA
>NC_068992.1:56761368-56763421 GCF_001194135.2 Octopus bimaculoides
ATGCATACATCTGTGTGGATGCGCAAGATTTGTAACTGAAGTAGCACACTCTGCATGAATTTGTGCCAAATACAAAAAAACTCAGAGCGAAGATCTCCTCTGTAGGGATCCCGTGTACGATAACGTATCAAATTAAAAAACAAGTAAGCATTCTGTATAACTATAAACCCATCTCTTTCTAGGAAAACCAAAGATTCATTAATTGGAAATGTCGTAAATTGAATATAATATGTTCCATTCTTCTAATTAACATTAATTAATTAATTACCATATTTGATTAAGGTGTGACTTTGATAAATGAGATAATTCCACTTCATTATTCGTTTACAATGACAGTGGTTTTCAATGATGAAGTCTAAGCTTGGTGTGATGTATTTCCCCTTCAATTTATTTCAGAACTCTATTCAATATATTTTTACACATGTTTTGTGGTATTACAAATCGAATAAATGAATTTACATCTTTAATTTCTCTCCCTTCAATAATCTCGTGTAAAGGACACGAAGACTAATTTCCCCAAAGATTTTTCCATCATACTAAATTTGATATTTTATCCACCCTGATTTGAAGAAAAATGATAGAACAATTACATGTTAAAAACCATCGGAAAGGTTTCTATAGAATTCCAAGTCAACTTCATGAATAAGGAAGGAAAGAAAAATTCTATATTAAAGGTACATATATTTTCTGATATTTTAACGTATTCAAAAATTCCAAAACTGAAGTACTCATGCGTTCTTTCAAAACTAGTGTCTCGTAAATGTTGTCAACAAAAATTTGTTCTGTGAAAATGAAATTAATGCAATTACGATATACATATGTATATATATATATATATATATATATATATATATATATATATATATATACATACATATATATGTATGTCTGTATTTATATATATATACAAAACTGCATATATGTAAGTGTATATATATATATATATGAATATATATAAAATATGTATGTATTTATGTATCATATATGTATACACATATGCATGTATGTGTGTATATCTACTTGTCTATGTATGTATGCATGTATCTATCTATCTATCTATCTATCTATCTATCTATCTATCTATCTATCTATCTATCTATCTATCTATCTATCTCTTTCTCTCCCTCTATCTCTCTCTCTCTCTATATATATATATCTATATATATACATTTAATATGTAGATTAATGTAAGAGGATAAGACGATAAAATGTGTACTGTGCATATTTAGGAATACTTATCGTGTGCAACAGCTTAATTTAATTCATATGCTGCCTATCATCCATTTATAAATACGTTATCCAGGAGGCAATTATGTGTTCAATTTATAAAGCTACATGCAATCTATTCTGATGTAAGATATGCTTTACAATAAAACGACTAATACTAATAATAATTTATAACTGTGCTGGATGGAAGAAAACATGCTTGAATTCGCATATCATTAATATATTTAAAACATATCTCTCGGGAAATTAATGCCAAAAATTGCTTTGCGATAAATGACAGTATATACTGCTGAGCACAACGAAAGATAAAACAATATAAATACAGGTATCAATGAACGGATATTATTTTCTGGAAAATATATACGCGGTATAACTTCATGAATGTTATGCGAATAATGTCAATCACGATTAAGCATTTGGAGACGAAATCGTAAAATGTGATAGAGAAAAAGAGGAGATAATTTTATTAACGTTCATTTAAAATTATCTCAAACACATACATCAGTAGAGAAGAATGCAATTTACTAAAAAAAAAAAAAACTATCCGCATTTGAATGGAATTCTTGCAGTGATAACCCGAAAGCAAAGCGCTAGTGGTCACTGGAATTTATGATCTGCCAATTCCGGTATATATTTGAAAAAATAAATTTTTACTGTAAGATAATCAACCTGAAGATAATCTTTTCTCTTAATTCTAATTTATTGATATCAGCTACATGTTTTCCTCAACTTCTTACTTGCAATGCTCAAGGACGTTCTAAACATTCATATCATTTACACATATTACAATGCTCAGGCAAATTTTATTACAACACAATATATATAC
>NC_068992.1:56765504-56767305 GCF_001194135.2 Octopus bimaculoides
ATATATATATATATATATATGTATTTATATATGTATATATATGCATATATATATGTATATATACATATACATACATATATATATATATATATATATATATATATATACACACATATATATTGCTATATATGTATATATGCATACATAAAAACACACACACACATACATATGCACATCGATGTCATTGATTCCAAAGGAATCGATGAGTTTTTATAGTTTTATTTAAATGATAACTTGTTATACAAGTAAAGACATCAACTTTAAAACACTTAAAAATAGAAAGATGGTGCTGTATTGATTTCTGGCTGAGAATGAAGCGGTTCAATAAAACGTTTTTGGGGGAGAGAAGATTAGAGTCGCATTTATGATTTTCTTGCAGTTTGTATTTTTCGTAAGTACTCAGTCGTTCATGGCAGCATCACCTTACGAAACAAAAAACTGTGTGACGGTCTTTCTACATATCATCAGTATGAGAGTTGGAAAACCTTAGGCAGGACACTGCAGGAGAATAAAGCATGAAATATCCAGCGATGTCCTTTGAAAACCCATATCTGGACTGGTGGAAGACTGGTGGAAGACGCTTGCTGAAATATCAAGGATATAAAGACTGCTATGGAAGATCACGATGTCAGGCCTGGAAGACTTGCATTCGTCTGGACAAGTCACATGAACAGATAGATAGAAGTGTGTGGCAACTGAGAATCGACGGGCATTCTGTAAAATATGATTCTGTCATTACCAGTCTTGTAACAGAATGTCCTTTCCTTTGCATATTGCTAACTTTGATTTTCAATAGAAATCAGGATTGGAAGAATGCATTCTTTTTAAGATAATTAATTAGTCATTTCGTGTTTTCGTATAATCAGGCATTTTTCTGTTTTAATTTTTAGCATTCAGGTATGAATTATATCACTCTAAAAATTAATTAAAAATGAAAATAATGAAGCATATAATATGAACAAAAAACATTCATTAATGTGAAAATAAATAAAAGAAGAAAAGCAACTTCATAGATATCAGCAACATAAGGCTAGCTTTTTAAGCGTCGACACAAACACACACACACTTATACACACACACATGCACACACACCATACACATACATACACACACATACATATATATGTATATGCACACATTATATATGCGCACATGTGCATGGTTGTATACTTTTATTTATATCTATAAATACATATATATGCTGTACATGCAATCTTTTTTATTACTTTACTTCAGATAACAGATTACATTTTGTTTCACATTTAATCATTCATATATTCTGACAGAATTCAAAAACATTTTTAATGGAAAAACTTTCTGAAAAGTAACTTACATATTATGTAATTGTTGAACATCTGATAGTGTAATATCTTAATATATAACAGAATATACCTCATGGTGAAATGAATTCAATAACATTTCCTTTTTTCTTCAACAGCTATTACCAGGGGTTTCGCCACGTATTGACTCAGAAATGAATATATATATATATATATATATATATACACACATATATATATATATATATAATACGTATCTATATATAAACATAAAAATATGTATGTATATATGTATACATATGCATACACATGTATATGTATATGTATATATACAGATAGATATATGTATATATATACCTATATATATTTTTATATATATAACTATATATATCTATGTATATGCATATATACCTACATGCATATATATGCATATATATATATACCTATATATATGCATATACATATATATACCTATATATATGCATATATATATATATATATATATATATATATATATATAT
>NC_068992.1:56767865-56769182 GCF_001194135.2 Octopus bimaculoides
TATATATATATATATATATATATATATATATATATATATATATATATATATGTGTGTGTGTGTGTGTGTGTGTGTCTTTATGTGTGTTTGTGTGTGTAAAGAAATGGATTGGAATATTAATATACTGCATGTGCGTTTTTGAATATTTCAGTGACTTAATGTAGTTTTTCGCTGAGTATAATACGGTTACCTGCTTCCTGATTACTTTATGCAATATCTTTCGTAGCAGTGTAGACGTCAAAAGTTCACAACAGTGCTCAAAGCCTGATATTTCATATTGAAACAAATTCTCTCGATACCTCTCCGCAAAGGCGAGAATCTGTATCTGTATATTTATTTATTGTTTTTTAGTGTAATCATATGTACGTATGTATATAATTATGTATTAATATACCTATGTGCTTATACATGTACTCATCTACGTATGTATTCAAGCATATATACATACGTATATGTATATGTATGTATACATAGATACATACATACATACCTATATATATCACATGAATAAAGTTACAACATGGTCTGGTTTTCACGTTTTTTAATATTGTATGTAAAGAAAAATGGTTACAATGTTGAAGTGTGTTGAACGTAAAAAAATTATTTTGTAATGTTCATGAAGTTCAATTAGCGCCTTCATACGTTCGCAGTAATCATCAGATTTCAAAATCAATAGACTGACAGTTGAGTTGAATGCCTGACAACTGTAGTAAGATGACCGATGTTTTCCTTTTTATACTTTTGAGAAGGCTCAAAGGTATAAAATTCCAATTTTTCGAATACGGTTTCGACCACTCAGCTTGCAACTTAAACGTCACCGTTTACCGGGCGCACCAATATTGCTGCCATATAACCCCACTTTATTTTAAAAAAATTAGCTTGCCATTTACACGTAATGCTTTTATGAGTCGGAAAGCTTTGTTGGTTTCTTTTTGATGACAGTTATACTGTAATTTTTAAGACGCTTAAGGGCAGATTTTTCTAGTTTTGAAATGTTTGATCTGACATTGATGTTATGGCTGAATGGAAATCTGGAGAGGATACCAATGAGATGATCTAGATGTGTGTTTCGTCCATTTGGCGGGTCAAATTTTGATTGATTTTTCGCCAAGGTTTCGTCATCCACGTTATTTTTATCAGTAAGAAACTCCACAAGTCGTAGTCTACAACAAAAGCGTTTGATATCTTCCTCCAATCCCTGATGGTTGACTGTAGGTGTAGTTGATCCGAAACGTACCGTCAAGCTAGTGAAGAAATGACTCAAGAACAATGATGTCAACGTCCTAGAATGGCCATATATATATATATATATATATA
>NC_068992.1:56770910-56774873 GCF_001194135.2 Octopus bimaculoides
TACCAACCACATGGTTCTGGGTTCAGTCCCACTGCGTGGCACCTTGGGCAAGTGTCTTCTACTATATCCTCGGGCTGACCAAAGCCTTGTGAGTGGATTTGGTAGACGGAAACTGAAAGAAGCCCGTCGTATATATGTATATATATGTATATGTATGTGTGTGTATGTTTGTGTGTCTGTGTTTGTCCCCCAACATCGCTTGACAACCGATGCTGATGCGTTTACGTCCCCGTAACTTAGCGGTTCGGCAAAAGAGAGACCGATAGAATAAGTACTAGGCTTCCAAAGAATGAGTCCTGGGGTCGATTTACTCGACTCAAAGGCGGTGCTCCAGCATGGCCGCAATCAAATGACAGAAACAAGTAAGGGAGTAAGGGAGTAAGGGAGAATATGTATGCCAATGATTTTAGTATTTTTAAAGCAAAAAAAAATAGCGAGTTATGAAAATGTAGGAGTCGATGTATTGTAATTTTACCTTGTATTTCAATATTTCGTGATAAGAACCTCTTCATTTGGGAATCTGTACACGCAATATAGAACGGAGAAGTCAGCGCATAAAATCATATCCCCAAAGATTTCTTGAAGAAGATGAACTAAGCAGGAAATAGAGAAACACCCAGTAAAAGTGTAAACCATCGACTAATATATTTCTTTTAACTCGCATTATTTTGGTATTAATATTTATCAATATCATGCAAAGCATACTGTATTGGATAAGTATACGTATATTAAAGTAGTATAGTTTTGAATATGTGAGTGCATGTATGTGTGTGTGTATGTGTTTGTACGTATGTGTGCGTATAGCCTTATTATTATGTGTGCTAGTCATGGAAATGCAAACACACACATTCACACACACACATACACACTCAGAAACGCTCACACATATGCGAATACGGATACAAATGCATTTTTATATATACTTATACATATGCATGTCTGTATGTTTAAGCTTACGTAAGCTGAGTTATTCGAAGATGCATTAAAACGTCGAGGTTTCTCTCAATAGTATCATTATAATAAATGTTTCATTCCACACTTGCATTGAGCCTTTCATCCAACTAATAGTCCTTGTCTTTATGTGCATAAAAACATTTATTCCCCAGCACTCACTCTCGCTGTGTTTCCGCTTCACTCTCTCTCTCTTCCTCTGTGTGTGTGTGTATATATATATATATATATATATATATATATATATATACATACATACATACACACACACACACACACACACACACACACATATATATATATATATATATATATATATATATATATACACCTACATATATACATATCGCCATACATACATGCAAGTATATTTATCTGAAATGCAACATCAGGTTGCGGCAATATCTGCTTGAGGATTAAACGGCTGTTAAATGTATACAGCCCCTCAATCTATCTTTCGGAGAACCTGCCGATAAATACGAGATGCCCATTTCATTCCTGCTGAAGTATAAATTTCACCTATTATTTATCACAGAGCAAGCATCTGAAAGTTGGCTTCTTTATTCCATATTATTAAATAAAACTTCGTGCTAACTCCCTGCTGATTTAACAGACATTCATGCAAAGTCAAAATAACCTGTGTAATCGATAATTGCAATATATGATAATAGAAATCGACCAGTTCTTTACCAGTCGATGTCATTTTTGTTCTTCTGGGAAATCATATATATCCAGTTAATTCCTACCATTTGACCTGTTCGGATTCGTTGTTGCTGTTATGTTTATGGTATGTCATATTTACCCTATCGTTGTGGTGGTGGTGGTGGTGGTGGTGTGTAGTGGCAGTAGAATGATATACTACGGTGGTGGTATATCAGAGGACATCATGATTTTTTTCAATACTTAATTCTGTGCCTTGAAGGAATTTGGTTTTACAGATTTAGTAAATGAAATTGGTGTAGTGGTTAACGTGTCAATTGTAATACATGCTGCGATAACTATTCCGGTTCATTGTGATCAGAGTTGAAATGTCGGTATGACCCATTGGGTGAGAGACTTAATCCATCACCTGATTTAACATCCAAAATTGAAACATCGGTTGTCTTGAGGGAAATCCAGTATATTGTTTGCATTCAGACCCCGTCTCAGGTTTTATGTTTTCATCCACTGTTTCTACCACAAGCATCAAATCCACTGCAAAAGGTCCTGGTTACAACCCATCCACGATTTGTATTATCATATATTGCAGTTATCGATTACATAAGTTATTTCGACTTTGCATGAATTGAGATTTCGATTCCTGGACCAGGCGACAAATCTTGTTCTTGAGGAAAAACCCTTCATTTTGTGTTGCTCCAGGTCACTCAGTTCGCAAAAATGAGTAATCCTGTGACAGACCGGCGTCCGTCCTGGTGGAGAATATATACACCAAGGAAACCGGTAAACTGGTCCTTATGAGTCAGTATGAATCTAGAAGGTAACCTTTACGTTTGTTTCATGCTCCATGGGTAGCAAAGGGCTTAACTATATAAATACACAGTAATAATTCGGTACGTTTTATCATGGTCTTGAGGAGTAGAAATAATCACTAGCTGGGTTTAATACCTCCACTTGAAATCTGAATATTATTAGCAGTGTCCAGTCTAATGAAAATATTCTCTTTTTTTCCTGTGTCGGGATAGTTATACCACCGATATTCTGATAACCTGATGTGCTGCATTTGACAGCTGCAACACGTTTTGTAATTTCTTCCTTCTGATATTTCCTTACCAGACCATGAAACTGTGAAAATGGTCATGAAAAGTGCACTTCGTCATCTTGGTTAAAACTCAAAGATATATGGAAGATAATCTAATTACTTAAATCCCTTTATCAGATTCATCACCTTGCATCTCTGTGAGCCTTCTTCTAAATGGAGCCGAAAGTTTGGCCATGAAGAATAATCTAGAGGACAAATTATTACGAGAAACTTTTCATTTCAACAATGTTTAATGAAGATTACACTGAAGTAGCTTCATGTTCTTTTTTTCCTCAGCATGTTCTACGCATAAGATGTTCAGTGTCTTTATATTATAATCTACAGAGAACACCTGTGAATTAAACTCCTGTGTGGCTACTAGCGATAAATATTAGCTACCTGATAGCATCTATTTATAATTGGTGAATGGATTTAGATATTGAAATTTTTGATATTTTGGGTTATTAGTTTAATTGAGTGTTAAGCATACTGTTTAGAGTTAATGGTTTAAGAAATAATGATCCTTTACCTGCAGGTGATCTGGTAAAATAATCACTCAGCTTCCTATTCGTAATTTACGATAACAAAATCTCAGTCTCGCAATTCTGAGGCAAAATTAAAGCGAGCTTAAATTTATTCTCATTTTATCATACACACAATGAAATATTGGTAAGATACTGTCTGCAATTTCACTAATTGAACTTCATACAGTTTTTAAGAAATAAACAAAAAAGTGATTAAATAATTAAATACATAAACAATGATACAAACCGGTGCTTGCCAAAGGAAATCAATAAATTTCTGTTAAAAAGTAATCGATTATATTCTTAACAAATCTGATTAAAATGTAATGCTGAGAAGCTAATATCAGAGTTATGTCCATTTTAAATCACAAGCGTGAAGCTCAGTAGAAAGTTTATTTTATTGTTTCTTTTGTTTGTGTTTTTGTTTAATAAAATTTCACTCATTTAGCTATTTCGATAAAGAAACGAAGATGGATGATTCGAGCTAAGTGACATCAATAACAACTTTTTATAAGTCTGAAACCATATTAAGATTTCAAGTAAATAAACGATAAATAACAATATTTAAGCATAGCTATAAAGAATGAGAACTATTTTATTACGTATCAATGCTGGTAGTAATTTTGTCTGAGGTGCTCTTTCAATCTCGGTTACGTAAGGAGTAAAAGTGTAAGGACAAAGCTGTTGCTATACGTTATACAGTTATAATAATGCGTTCGATCTAGTATATATATATATATATATATATAT
>NC_068992.1:56778000-56781862 GCF_001194135.2 Octopus bimaculoides
AGAGAGAGAGAGAGAGAGAGAGAGAGAGAGAGAGAGAGAAAGTGAGGAAGTGGAAAGGAGAGAGCGGGAAGTGAGGTGGGAATTAACCTTGTACCTGACTGGTACTTTAATATCGATCTCGTTGACTGAAATATAAAATATCCCTAGCAAGGATTTTAACTCATCGTAAAAATACATTAAAAACGAACACCGCTTGGTAATCAACTGGATTATGTAACTACTGTACTAATTCGGAGCAACCGATGTATGATTATACTTCTATGTACCGTATAGCCTTGGTAGGCTGCCTGCGGTCGATCCCTACCTGTCTTATAGGTCTTATTCTCTTCTGTATTCTCAATAAGAAGAAACCGCTCATTACTACAACTTTACCCATGGAGGTAGTTCATAAACTCTCCCTCCAACGTAGCGTATAAGCCACTCTCTTTTTATTAATCTGTGTTCTATTCATTGTGCACATATATATATATATATGGTTAAAAAAATTCATTATGCAACTATGTAATTTCGTCTTTCAACTCTCTGAATGAGAACTTTTGGTTATAATAGTTGTTTAACAAAGAGGCGATGTATTAAGGGAATTTTCTAAAATTCTAAACTTTTAGGGGTGGAGATGAAAATAATTTGCAGTATTCATATTCAGACTCTTCACATTTTGTGTTCAAATCTCGCTCAAGTCAAGTTTGCCTTTCACACTTATGCAGACGATGAAATAATGTACTAGTAAAATAATGTATCAGTGCGAATGGCCTCCTTCAACATTTTCTATCAAACTTGTTTTTCAATCCAATACATTTACACACTAATATTCATAGCTTTTTTTGCTCCGAGATCCACTGTTCCTAAACAGAAGTATTTCAAGTTCACTTGAAGATTATGAATTCTTATGACATCAACAAATCAAGTAATAGAAGCGATATAATCAATACCCCAACCAACCAACCAAAGAAACAAAACATAAACGGGAAATGTATGAGGTCTTGTCTTTATGTTGTCAATATTTGTGGAGAGTATTCCGCCGAAGACAACTTTTTTATTCATCCTTTAGGGGTCCAGAAAATAAGTACTGGTGGAGCACTCGGTTTGATTGTAATCTCCGTCCCGAAATTGCTGGCCTTGTGTCAAAATTTGAAATCACTGTTTCTTGAAACTGAAGGCGGTGAGCTGAGAGAATCTTTAGAACGACAGGCAAAATAATTTGCGATATTTCGACCTTCCTTACGTTCTACGTTCAAATTCCGTGGAGGTCGACTTTTCCTTTCATTCTTTCGGTGTTGATAAAATAATACCTGAAGAACAACGGGGTGGATGTAATCGACTTTACCCGCATCCCCGGTGTCAAAATTTGAAACCAGTATTTCTGGAGAGAATACTATACGTTTGTTAACTGATGCTACAAAAAGCCTAATTCTGTTCAACCACATTTTGCGATATAAGTCTATTGGTTCTTGGAACGGTGAATCTCGAAGCAAATAAAGCTTTGAATAATAATGTGTAAGTATGAGTTAAATTAGACAACGGAGAGAAAAATTGAAGGCACGAACGCACATCTGTCTACATAACTGGCGTTCTTAGATATGCAGCCTTCAGCTTCTTTATATAAAGATTTTTTAAACCGAAGTTTTGCATGCTACTTCAAAAAGCATTAACTACTTCAACGTTCTCGGAGCCTTTAAATCTATACACTATAAATTAGAGTTTACAGGCACAAAAGGAAAGAAAGTGCAACGAAATACGAAAAATATTCAGTTGTATTATTGGATATCTACATATTAAATGCAAGATTTCATTTGATTTTGGTCGGACATGTAAAATTCATGGAAATATACATACGTCAAGACACAGCAGGTACAAAAGCAGCTTTTGTACCTGATGATATGATGAATCGCCCCGAGATCGTAGTACACGATCACAGAGTGCGTTATGCTAACATTAGATTGACTAAACAGTGTGAGATCTAGAGAAGCAACATTTCTGTATTTATTTTAAATAATTCCAGAAGGTATCTTGGCTGTTTCACTCCGTAATTTCCATCTAAAACGCGTCTATGATGCTGGTACATTCCATAATGTTGGATTTGTAGAACAAAAGCATTAAACTTACGCCTGAGGACTGTAGTGTACTAAAATCCCCATGCTTACTAATAATTATTTCCTTATAAAATACTATTACACACACGAACATGTATATGAATATATATATGTGTGTGTGTGCGTGTGTGTGTGTTTGTGTGTGTATATATATATATATATATATATATATATATATATATATATATACATACAAAAACGCATATATTTTCATTTATATATATATATTCATTTATACATATATATTCATTTATAATATGTTGGTTTGTAATGTTTATTTTCTTATTTGTGGAAAGATTCGACAATAAAAATGATATATTCTTTACAGAATGCTTTCAGTTTGACTTACAAGGCTCTATGATGTCTAATATATTCTAAATCCGAATGCAGACAAGCAAATGGCAATCGAATTAGTCACTTACATTGTTCGGCAGCTTGGTTGATAGTTCATATATAACAGAGTATATGGAGGCGAATTTTACCACAGAATAACATAAAATGTTCCATGTTGTCACTCTTAACATCAACCTTGCATATTTGTGTGAGGAGAAAGGGAATGTTGCTATATCCATATCTCCTGCGTTGGCTTTATCGCCGTAAGAGAAGCGAAATGACTCTCTATGCTGAGTGTTATTGTATTCTGCTCTTCACCTCCATAGAGATCTCCAGTTTTAAGAAACACCACCCCGTATAACAGTGTATGTTTCTTCTCGTGTGAAGAAAATGACAAATTTGATGATTGCCTTAGTATTATGTGGAAACTATTATGCCGCGTTCATTTATATATAATGCAACTTACGAACTTACATCTATCTATATACTAAGTAGGTAATGGGCCAAATTGTTCTAGAAGTGAGACTCATGAGACACGGATCATCATCTGATGGATCACACAATAATAAAGAAGTGTAATTTTTCATTGGTGTGCCTTTCATAAAATCCCATGGGGTGGATGTTGCTCAAGGCTACTTTAAAGTGTCCTTAAATCATTTACGACTACCAAGAATGAACTGTGTTCGTGTATTTGCCATTTATGTAACCAAATATATTTTATCTTACTTGTTCCAGCCGTTGTGCGGCGGCTATACTGTGGCACCATGCTGAAGGGTTTACTTGAATAAATTAGTTTAGTACTTACATTTTAAGCCTTGTAGTTATTCATTCATTTCCTTTTTTTCTGAACGGTAGTAGATAAAAGTGATTTTTGATTGACCGAGTCCTGGTTTTCGCTGACGCTAAGCCTACCAAGTTTCTTGATATTCTTCCTTTATAGCCAAAGACGTTACTTAAAGTCTAACCTGATTATTCTTACCAATACACTATTCTGTAATCCACCTAAATTGTCTTATTCCTATACATAGTGATATGAAAAGGTTCCCGGATTAGTTATTTTTAACAAAAGAATTACTAAGTTTTAAACATCATCGCCTTTGAAATAGTCACCTTGTGCAACGATACACCGATCCCACGTTCTTGCTACCTTTGGAATCTGTCCTGGAAGCAGTTTATCATAAGCGAGTCGAAGACATTCTGTGATTCGTTTTGCATCTGGACAACGGTGTTAAACGGTGGCGTTTGAGCTGCCTCTTCATCTTGAGAAAAGAGATATAATTCTGCTGGTCCTAAATCTGGTGAATTGGGCGAGTGCGGAAACCTTAACATTTTAATTTTGACTAGAAACTCATGATGGCGACCGTGTGCTGCCATCATTTGGTGCACTATAAAACTAGTCCGGGACCGTTTGATATCACCTTATATATATATATATATAT
>NC_068992.1:56781939-56786899 GCF_001194135.2 Octopus bimaculoides
TATATATATACATACATATACGTGTGTGTGTGTGTGTGTGTGTGTAGACGCAGCATACGTCAGTGGTAGAGTACAGAGTAGTGTATTGTAAGATGATGGTTAAAAACAATGAGGTTAATAAGAAGAAATGAAGGAATTTTGCCTTAGTTTATTTATAAATACACATTTCGAAAAACTGTAAACTCTCCAGAGAAATGAAATAACGTAAAATAAATTAAAATATAGTACCATGAAATAGAATATTTATGCTATAACAGTAAAGAAATTTTCGTCTACCGCTTAAGAATGCTTTTTGAATTCTGAAAATATCGCAAATACATATACTATATATTTTATTTTATTATTCATTTTATTACCTTGGAAACTTGGAAGCCTTTATATTAAAAAACCAAGGAACAATTCTTTCATTTCTTCTAACACTGTTATCAATAATTTTATATATATATATGTAAGCATTTATGTGTTTGTGTGTGAGTGTGTGTATGTTTGTGTGTGTGTGTGTGTATATATGTACACACATATGGTTTGTATATATGTATGTATATTTATATGTCAATCTCTTCATATGAATGTGTTTATTTGTGGGTTTATTTTGTTCATGGAAATGACAAGATTATGTGCATATTTTGAAAGTTTAGACAATATATATTGGGATCGTTTGCTCATAAATGTCGTAGAGAGCTAATGATTATAGTTTATGGAGAAAGTGCCAAAGACAACCTAATATTTAGTTGTAATCTGCACTTTGTTATTCTAGGGACATACGTACTACAATTATACTCTTCGCAGTAGAAAATTTGATAACCGCAACATTTGGTATTCACGATTCCAGAAATGTTACATGCACCAATTACATTTAACGAGATATTTATTCATATATGCTAAGCCAGATAGATATGGTAATTTAGTAATTTCGTGGACTGTTGGGAAGTGAAAAGCAGCACAAAACTTAGAATGCATTGCAATAGTTGTTGCAATAATTTATTTAAAAAAGATTCGTAACGCTGAAATATTCATTTCTGATATCATCAACGGGTTACAAGTTTTGTACTGGGACATATTGATTGTATCGATAACAGCATATAAGTGGTGTTTATGTTAGAAACCTTACTCATGATATAATTAAAAGTTGACTTCTACGGATCTTGAACTTATTGTGGTAAAAGATCTTAACGAAAATAACGCAAAACTTCTATGTTGCTGTGCATTATTGCCATCTTAAAGCTAACTCTCTTAACGTTCTCATATTTAACCGTGAGATCTAATTTGAATCTTATCCATTGTAGCGACCCTCAGATGCATACTATTAATTAAATTTGATTTTATGTGATTAATTATAAAATTATGATATTTTTAAAAGGCGTGCTTGTACTGGGCCTTGAAAGAATCATTACTACATATATTTCTGATAAAGGACGGTCTATAATTGAAATATATTTTTAATTCATACGTTTCAATTAAGCTGATAAGACCATAAACATCACAGAACCCATATGTTTCGATGCGTGTTGCATCATTGAGATACATATTATGAAGTATATTGTAATTACCTGTGATAGCAAACTTCTTGTCTTGAAAACAAACACTTTAGAAACTAAATTCCAGCCTTTCTTTCATCGTTACTCATTACTTCACTCTATAATTATTTCCAACGCCATTCTTGTGTCGAACTTTCTTCTGATCATCTCATGGTTATTCATTAAATAATGAATTTTTCGAAAAATCCTTTCTACTATAGACACAAAGCCTAAATTTCTTTTAGAGGAAGGGACTAGTTGATTACATCGACCCCATTACTTAAATGGTACTTATTTCAGCGACCCCGAAAGGGTGAAAGGCAACGTCGATCTCGGCAGAGTTTTAAATCAGAAAATAGAGAACCGGGAAATGCCGCTAAGCGTTATCTCCGGCGTGCTAACGATTCTTCCACCTCACTACCCTTAGATGTCTCTGTAAAATAATCATGTTTCCACTGTTCCTGTCAACTCTTGGACGGGAGCTTCAGCTTTAGAGCCTCCCATCTTCTATGAAGAAGTCTCGTCCTTCTTTCTTTTTTTATATCTCCTTTGCAGATATCTTAGTTGTTTTTAAATCTTCCGTTGCCATTTTAATCCTATTTAATCCAAATTCTCTTTAGATATTTCCATTTCGTTTGTGTCCTAACATACTGAGTTGTTGTTTGAAACGTGTTTATCGATGGTTGCATACCATCTTCTTGGGAGTGATCTCCAATAAGAGAAATAGTTCTTGAACATAGTCTTATTAAAATTCTTATATGTAAAGAAAAAGATATCTATTCAATTGTATCATTGCAACATGTGTCCCATTGAAGGAGGTGTTCCGCTCACGACAACAATGTCTTGCGTTGTTGGATTCCTAGTCCGGGTGGTGTATTATCGCCTTGAGCAAGATTCTCTATTATTTGACATTGCTTTCATCTACTCAGCTGAAACGACAACGAACCAAGAGCTGGTGCAGCACTCTCCCCTTCCGTATGTCGAATGAATGAAACAAAGAAAAGATTGAGAAGTGAAAAATCTTGTCGGTCCAGAAATCAGGAACATAAAACAAACAACAAAACAATTTAACTGAAATCATTTTCACGTCAAGTAGTCAAATATAAAGGGTATTATTAACACTTACACAGTATTTTCACTTACAATAACGTTCGCTTAAGACTTATCATACTATTTCACATTTAAACATCACGTATTTTGACACATAGCGCCTATGTAATTCTTGGACATATGAATGTCATTCGGTATGTACATCGGCTATTTCCGTACGTAGCACATATGTATGTTTTGAACATATAAACTCCATACGGTTATAGCTTGTGTATATTTTTCATCATATTCTTGTTGTAATACTATTATTTCGTACCACATATTCATTTTTATCATGATTAATATCAACAGTCTGTCACTCTCTCTGCCTTTATGCTGGCTCATTTATACTCCAGCAGGATTTTGCTGTTGATGCCACCGAATTACGAAATATCGATAAGGTTTCCAAATTCTGATGATTTTTGGTTGATAGCTGATGAAGGTTGAGAGCGTCCTCATCCTTTGTGTGGTTTGTTTTTTCGCTGTCTTCCCTATGTGACCTCGTCGTCTTTCCGTGCCACCTTTTTATTATTGTATATGCATATCTCTTTTACTCTTTTACTTGTTTCAGTCATTTGACTGCGGCCATGCTGGAGCACCGCCTTTAGTCGAGCAAATCGACCCCAGGACTTATTCTTTGTAAGCCTAGTACTTATTCAATCGGTCTCTTTTGCCGAACCGTTAAATTACGGGGATGTAAACACACCAGCATCGGTTGTCATGCGATGTTGGGGGTACAAACACAGGCACACAAACATATACACACATATACATACATATATACGACGGGCTCTTTTCCGTTTCCGTCTACCAAATCGATGTACTTATTTAATCATTTATTTTTGGCAGCTGTAATAGTTATTGAGAATAAACGAACAAATTTTTCGTTTTGCTGTTGAATTATGTCATATTGACGCGTGGTGTATAGAACAGAGAAAAATGTTTCGCTTAAGTAAGAGCCAACGATATCTACTAACAGCATTATCCATTCTGCATCACGTTTTCTTTCTCTCAGTTGCTATGAATTCAGCCCAATTTATGTTATATTCAGCTGATGATGTATTTGTTAAAAATGCATCACAACGATATAAGAACGTACCAGTATTATCACAGTTATTATGTGCAGATATCATTATTAAAGAACCATTAAATACTTCACTAAATCTTCATTGCTTGATTGGTCTTAATGGTAATATTTCCCAGTAACTCGTACTTATTAATTCGGGTTTTCTGATCTATTTATATTCTTCTTCTGATATTTCAAAGCATTGCCAAGTTATGTACGATATGCAATCTGTATTCCTTCCTTGCCGCTGTTGTCTCCTTTACCACTGCACATTTTCTTTCTCATTGCTCCCTTGGCACATAAATGTCTACTTATTTTAGGCCCTACATATTTTCTATACATTTTTGTATTTCGAGAGCTTAATGCTGGTAACGACTTTTTACGTTTCTGTGTAATTGTGCGAACACATCAATAGTAATTATGGGTTGGTTCACTGCCTCCTGTATCATAATTGTGCCAACTGATATTCCCTGAGATCACATTTTTATAACCTGTTTATTTCAGCATCGATGTCGTTTCTATGTACATAATTTACAAATTTTTTTTCTTGTGGAGATCATTGATTTCAGCGTATCAAAATAGATATCAGAGAGACCAGAGACATTCTTGTCGATGATATCTTGTGTATGTTTCAACGTAATTGTCGTTCCGAGCATGTATGCCCCAAAGGAAATATACATTGAAGTATAAGTCAGCACTCTAATCAGGCATAATCGTGTGCAATAACATTTTCTGTTTCATTAGACACAAACACCGTATATTTTAAAAAGTGAGACATATGAGGAATGGGTTTCGTGCGTTTATGAATAATATTCAGCAAGGGACAAATTTAGTTCAGGAGAACTGTTTATAATTATACAGTAAATCTGTTTTTGGCATTGGTGGTTTGAGGAGAACGGACATTTACCTCTTTCCAGAATCAGTTTCTTACTTACACATGGATGGTTTTCATGATCGGGCGAAGGGTTTTTTTCCCACCTACTTCCCATTTCTGTGACAAATATTAGGTCTAGGCATAAACATACATGCGTGTGTGTATGTGTCTGGATACTTATATATATATATATATATATATATATATATATACTTACATTTACAAATATATGTACACACAAGTATATAAATGCATACACGGTACATATATATAGTTATGTATGCATACACATACATCTATCTCTGTCTCTCTGTCTCTCTGTCTGCCTCTCTGTCTGCCTCTCTGTCTCTCCCTGTGTCTCTTTGTCTCTCTCTCTCTCTCTATATATATATATATATTTATGTGTATATTGAA
>NC_068992.1:56786909-56793031 GCF_001194135.2 Octopus bimaculoides
CTCTTTGTCTCTCTCTCTCTCTCTATATATATATATATATTTATGTGTATATTGAATTTATCCTTGCCAAAATCACAGATATTTAATTTCTTGCGCCTCGCTACTTTAGAGAAATCTTTTCTATACTGCAGCACTAAATAATCTTTTCTACTCTAAGCAGAAGGCCCTAAATTTTTGGGGAAGGAGGTCAGTCGATTGGATCGACCCCAGATTGCATCCCCGAAAGGATGAAAGGAAAAGTCGACCTCAGCGGAAATTGAACTCAGAACGTCAAGACAGACGAAATACAGCTACGCATTTCGCCGGGAGTGCTAACGTTTCTGCCAGCTCGCCGCTTTTAATATTCCTTTCTACTCTAGGCACAATGCCCGAAATTTTTGGGGAGGGGGCCAGTCGATTACATCGACCACAGTACATAACTGATATTTAATTTATCGACTCTGAAAGGATGAAAGGTTAAGTCGACCTCGGCGGAATTTGAACTCAGAACGTAAGGACAGATGAAATACCGCTAAGCATTTCACCCGGCGTGCTAACGTTTCTGCCACCATGCCGCCTTCCTGAAATTTAAGATTGAAAAGGAGAAGACGAAGATGGTTAGAGTACTCTCGAGTGGCTTCAACTATATCACCACAATATCGTGTTGTTTCTGTCTGAGAACTAATTAAGATTTCACGTGACCATGCAATACTCAAAGATACGGCAATGTGATGTACTGAAAATTCAAATTATCGAACAACTGAATCCTCGTGCCTATATCAGAAAGCATTATTATAATCTTTCGAACTCTGGTAAAAGGCGAAGAAGACTGAGAGGAAAGAACAAGTTGATTACATCGACCACAGTGCTCGAGTGGTACAAAGGATGAAAGTCAAAAACCAACCTCGAAATAATTTGAATGGAGAACGTAAGGAGATTGAAGTTATGCGGCTAAGCATTGGTCCTGTCTGATATTGATTGAGCCAGCCCGTCGCCTTAATTTTATTATTATATTGATAGGACAGTAAAGCAGTGATCTGACAGAAACAGCATTTCTTCTGGCTCATTACATTTTGAGTTTAGATTGCGACATGGTCACCTTTGGCATCCATCCTTGTGGGATGGATGAAAGGAATAACTGCTGGACACTGCGATCGATGTTATCGACAAACCCATCTGACCCAAAAATTTCTAGCCATGTGCTAAAGAATTATATTGTAAAGATAGTCGTAATATTTGTAGACACGCCCATTAATGTTTCCAATATGCACATCATCAATACTAACTTACAATAATGACCTTAAGCAATTTCTAGTATTACTGTTGATATAACATGTGAGGGAATATAAGATAGAGTACTAGTCGAGTATTAAAGTAGTGGGGTAGATATAATCACCTTGCTCCTGCCATAGAATGAAACGTAAGAATGCAACATTGCCTGCGTCCTGAAGGGCCGTGCCCGGTCGTCTCATTCTATGGTAAGTGCAAGTTGACAATATCTACTCCATTTCTTTAGTATTCGACTAGTACCCTATCTCATCGACCCAGAAAAATAAAAGACAGAGTAGATGTTGGTGTAATTTGAATGCAGAATTTAAGTTACTCAAACAAATACAGCACAGTATTTTATCCGTCGCTCTAACGATTATATCAGAGCGCCACCCTTATAATGTTTACTATTTCTTCTTGACACTTTAATGGCGTCACAATTTACAGTACAGTCATTTATATATGAAAACAATGACAATGTAGAAGTAAAATGATTAGCTTGCTTATTAACTATAAAATGGCAGAGATATTCACAGCAGTGAACACCGGTAGATTCTTAATATATTTTCGCGTACCATTGAGAATAAATCCAGTACCATACAAGAGCAATATTCTTCATTTTGAAACAGTCTGAGACATTTATGCATTTTATGGCTTGGTTTATAGCAGATTTAGTTTTATGATTGTATAACTGGCATCTTAATGCAAGATATGCGGGCGTAAACTTTTCAAGAAAAACTGTCTGTAATGATGTATCCTTTATGTATGACTGGTGCTCGTGAGAAAGCGAGAAAATGAAACTTTGTGAATAAATAAGCAATATAAAAATAAAAATAAAATACAATATAATAAAATACTATCGAATGGACACTTTACAGAGCAGGGACATAAAACGGGATAAAAAATATTCTGATCATTTCTAGCGTTAAGGATGTGTGTCTTGAATTAAAGATCCAGTCAAAGAAGAATCAAACTGATTTCCTTTGACGAGACTAAATGCCAATATATAAAGATAAAGACGGATGGTGGTCGCAGTCGACTTAAGTAACTTCAGGAATTCTGACAGTTAATATTTTGTTCACTGCTTTTATTTCAATCAAGAAAAATAAGATAGGTAAGTAAGAAACAATATAAAATAAAGTAACGCGTTTAAGTTATAACAAAATATGTGTCGCTTTGTCTAATGAATATAAGAATAACCTATAATTTGGGAGAGTGTGAAATTGGATGTCATGGTGTTAATGCGTTTCTTAAAAGTATGAATCAATGCTATGTGCAAGACAGAAACGTTAGCTCATGTGATAAAGTGTTTAGCGTCATTTCTGCCGGCTTTATGTTCTGAGTTTAAAATTCCGCCGAGGTTTCTTTTGCTTTACATCCTTTAATCGATGAGATAATAACTACTAGTCCAGCAATGAGGTCAATGTGATCGATTTTTTCCATTCCCCTAAGTTTCCCCTATTGCAGTAAGGAAAAAAAGTGTTATATATGATTGCTTTGCATTAGCAAATAATCGGAATTGGTTCGTCAGTACGTTTAACTGCATGTAGGTACAGAGTTCTCAAGATATCTGAAGTTTCATGGAGTATTTCCGTTTGATAATGAGACAATTTTGAACACAATATTTTAAAGAACCGTACAAAAATAATTCTTGCTAGTCTTGATAGAAAGCCTTAGTTTCGAGAGCAGAGTCTACTTTCGATTACATGGACCCCAGTATATGGCTTCTTACTCACCATTAACCTGCGCGCGTAAGTGAAAGCAGGGTATTGTAGTCGCTCGTCTTTGTTTCTTTGTCTGTGTATTTGCAAAATTACTGCAAAACAGCCGAACAGATTTTCACCAAATATGGCAGAAATAATCATTAGGTGAGTGGCTAGAAGTCATTAAATTTTGGCTGATGGTTTAATCAAAATGTTTTTTTTTTCTTTGTTACATATGCATAAGCGGTTACCAAGGGAAATGATACTTGATATCGTTTTGTTGAAATATGAATTCGTCTGAGAATATATTTATTAAATTAAATTTTATTTTATCCTTGTGTGCGTGCAGTGTATGCAGCACCCATTCGATCGCGTTTTTTTCCATTAATCCTATAATCCAAAAAAGGTGGAGTGGACGACGGCATAATTTGAACATTGCGCAACATAACGAAATGTTTCTGATTTAGAAACAACGCCAGCAATTTTGATTTAGTCAAAGACGTCGAACTCAGATATGGTGGGCATAATAATAATAATAATAATAATAATAATAATAATAATAATAATAATAATAATAATAATAATAATAATAATAATAATAATAATCTTTTCTGATCTAGGCACAAGGGCCAAAACTTTTGGGGCGAGGTCAATCTATTTGATCGACCCCTCCAGTACGCAACTAGTACTTAATTAATCGACCGCGAAAGGATGAAAGCAAGGCCTGGAATTTTCTTTTTCCGGACTGGGCGTAGTCTTTTGTAGCAACCCAAGTACTTGACTGTTACTCGACTCCTGCAGAATTTCAAATCAGAACACAAATACGGACGGAATGACACTTACCATTTTCTCCGGCATTCAAAAGATTCTGATAGCTTGCCACCTTAATAATAATAATAATGGTTTCGTATTTTGGCACAAGACCACCGATTTGACGGGGAGGGCATAAGCCGATTAAATTGACCCTAGTATCCAATTGCTACTTATTTTAACGATCCGGAAAGACGGATGAAATGCCGTAAAACTCTGTTCCTGGCGGACTAATATTTCTGCCATATGATAATATTACTTTCTGATAGCAGATGTTGTGTTAGTTCCATCGGTACTGAAATTTGACTAAGAGTATCGATCTGCTATAAAAAAAAAACCCACACTATTTAACACGTTTTACCATATATTTCGACGATCTCAGTGAAGAAAACAAAACAAGGTCTTGAATAACTCGTATCTATATCTTACACTCATAAAGTCTCGAATTTCATGATTATCTTTTAAGAGAAATTCATTACTAAACTTTGAGAATATATATTCCCTATATCTGATGAACTGTATGAGAAAAGAAAGCAATAAAACACAACACAATGAAAAAGCAAATAAACTCACATGTGAACACCTGATAACAGTCATCGTATAGTGAGATAACTGACACTGAATATAAAGAGTTGACTCATCAGGTTCCATCCGCTGTTTTCGCTATAAGAATATTAGAAACGATTCTATTGTCAACGCACGTAAGAGATGATTATATATTAACACTTGGCAAACGATCTTATTGACTAATTGATGAGAAGAGTAGATTTCACCACTTAATCTCGCACGGCAAACGGGATGAAGTAATCCCAGCTTTCAAAGTTCGTTTATTGCATTATACTGTCAGGTCTTCATTTCGCAATCACTTCTCATTCGTTATACCTAATTATCAGTCAAATGATTTCATGACGTCAATGTTTGCTGTTTGTGTCTAGGGGATATCCAAAATAAATGGCCTCCCATAAGATGGGAAAGTATCGTTCTCTTCGTCTGCGTCGGCAGGTCTTGAATGAATTTTTAAAAAACTTACATTATGTAAAACTCTATTGCTTATCATTTCTCTCCTTTCAAATTTTTCCTGAAGAACACTATCCGAAACGTTCAAACTTTTAGTCCCATGACAAGTCCACAGCACAGCACACATCATATATATATATATATATATATATATATATACATGTATATATATATATGGCCTCAGTCTGTTGTCTATGGAACATAAACAGAATGTTGTTTATGGAATGGTCCCGTCTCCCTTTTGCACGTGAACGATAAATGAAAAAGCGACTAACTTGAAGAGACATTGCAGGAATAATATGAAGAACCCGAACAAATGCTGGAAGGTATTTACCCTGTCCGCTAACACGCCCATCAGTCCACGGTTAAGGCTGAATTTCCTGGATCCCAAAAGAATGAAAGGAAAAATTGATCTAAGTGCGATTTGAACACGCAGTGCAAAATCAAAACACATGCTACATGCATTGTAAACAATACTACGATGAAGCTGCTATTTGGCTTCCTTTTGGAACTACTATGATTTCAGGTATTTGCCTGGAACCCGATTGCTTCAACCACAAACTGAACGTAATTCCATAGACATAACATGCATTATCAAATACGTTATTTAAGCGGCGGCTGGCAGAATCACTAGCATCCTGGCCAAAAGGCTTAGCGGAATTTCTTCAAGTTTCTGAGTTCACATTGTACAAAGGTCGACTTTAACTTTCATCATTTTGGACTCGAAAAAATAATTACCACTTGATCACTGGGATCGCAATATAATCGATTAGTTCCTTCCACAAAATTTCAAACTTTGTACCTACAAAACGGCAGAGATGGCTCTGTGATTCAGATAATCCCTTAACAACTTGGGCAAATGTCTTGTACTATAGCTCTGGGTCTCTCATTTCCTTTTTGAGGGAATTTGGAAGACGCAAAACGATATAGACACAAAACGATTTGGAAGACGCAAAACGATATTAGCACAACACGATTTGGAAGACGCAAAACGATATATTTCACAACACGATTTGGAAGACGCAAAACGATGTGTGATTCACAAACACACACACAAACGCACCCATTCTCTTACTGGTTTCAGTCATTTTACTGCAACCCTGCTGCAGCACTGCCTTAAAGGGTTTTACTCGAAGAAATCGATATAGGACGTAATGTTTGTAAGCCTATTGCTTATTCTACCGTTCTGTTTTGCCGAACCGTTAAGTTCTGGGGACATAAACACAGCAGCATCGGTTGCCAAGCGACGGCGGTATGGAGAAAATACAGAGACACACATAAATACACACACACACACACACACACACACACACACACACACACACACACACACACACACACACA
>NC_068992.1:56793232-56795909 GCF_001194135.2 Octopus bimaculoides
ATATATATATATATATATATATATATATATATATAGAGAGAGAGAGAGAGAGAGAGAGAGAGGTAATGGTGTCAAGAAGACCAAAAGGTGTCAGGTAATGCTGAGTAAGTGCTATGTACAGACTATAGTTAAGCTCCAGGTTCGGTGATTATGCGAATGAGGAGTATATCAGCATGCACATATATAAAAAAATTAAATCTTTCACAACCTCGGGTTTTTATCTGATTCTGTTAACTTATATATATATATGTAGGTTTTTGTGTATACTAGTGTGGGTGCGCATGCCATTTCGTTTGCTCATCAAACCGTGTGAGTTATTCTTTCTGTTTACGTCACCATGAGGTACCGGTTTGGTAAACGGCACCTATAGAATAAACATCTATAATAAGTACTGTAGTCGAGTTGTTGAACTAATTTATCAAGTCGGTGCTCTTTCATGGCTGTAGTCGAATGTCTGAAACAAGTAAAAGTGTAAAAAAGACTATTGACAATACCATTAGAATTATCTTCATTGGAGCTCCATTTCTACACTCTATAATTTACGTAAATAATTAAACATCCGGTCGTAGAAATTCTACTTCAATTATTTAAATTCAGTAAGATGGCATCGATACACACCCACGTTTGATTTAATATTCTTTAACAGCGATGCGTTGATACGTAATCCCCTTTAAATATTATAATATCTAAAATACATCTGTATTGTGTGTATGGTTTTTTAAATTTGTAATGTGATTCATAAGAACGTGGCTATTAGCGCAAATTATACTTAAGTTTTCCTCTGAAATTAATATTTATATCTAAATTAGATTAATGGTTGTATATTGTCAATTCATCGGCAGCTGTATTCGTTTAAAGGTGTATAGAGTACCGTCGCATTACTACAAAGCTCCTACTATTAGGACCCTGTTTCATAGAACTAATATATTTTTGTACAATAAATATTTATAAGGCTGGGAAATGTGTAGACTCCGACAAGTTTTCTCTAGTGATGAATACTCTAATAATTTACCAAGCAGTTACATGAAATATAAAACGGATATCTGCATTATAAACGCAGAGTAAAATTCATGTATTTTGGTATAATATCATGTATATATCAACATCTGAGTTACGTCCATTCATCCATATACGCCGTTCCCTATTCCTGGCATGGTCATGGTACTAGAGTTCTCTGATACCACTTCTAGGGTAACTCATCAGAATCAACTATCATTACATTTTCTGGTTGGATGATGAGCGTGACCCATTAAGTCTATGGATATTACCCAGCCATTTTGCATGTGATCTAACATTAGACCTCTTGGCAGTTGACCCAGCTTGGGGGATCCATTTTGCGATAATTTCCTCCGGTATTCTAAACGCATATATGTAGTACCGGAGTTGTAAAAGTTTGATCTGTAAGACTCTCTGGTCTCAAAACTACGCAACTCAATACAGTAATTTTACTATAGTGATGCTTTGGGGAAATCCTATTTCGGCAGCTTTTATTCGTGATCGTGCTCTTACGGACATAATCAGACATTCATAGTTGAGTACATTATCGAACTATTTCATGCTTGACGGAGACTATTTCACAGCAAGCAAGTTAATGGCTGTGATACACTGTACAAGATAAATAAGATGGAAACGTGCAAAGCCCTCATTCATCCTTCCACAAACCAGATTAATTTTCTATTTTACTGCATGTTTATTTGTAATTTTAATTTAGAGAGATTTCATTGAAGTTAACCAAATACGAGATCTGAGGTTTGAGGTTATTGCTTCTAATGTAAGCATTGATCGGTTTCTTTAGCATTCTTCAATTTATGCTACGTTTTGATTAATCAAACTGTCTTTGCAAGCTGCATTAAGTGTGTTAGTGCTTACATTACTAACTCGTTTCGCTGACGACTTTTTGTATTTAGTAATTGCTAACAGACCATCATTAGTTTAAACGGAGTTTAATGTTACATTTTATTCTGTTCGGATACTGTCTCCATTTACACAAGGTTAATCACGTCCATTCTCTGAGTTGTCAAGTATTCATGTTGTATTAATTAATCAAGGTTTTGAATCCACAACACCACTGACGTAGTTGATTAGCATGTCAACACCCGTCCAATTAGAAACAGATATATTGACTTTACACTGAACGTGACACAATACTGACTATCATCAATAATATAATTCCTAACTATTTGATATAAATCAATTAAAATACTAAGGAGATTGACACAAAACAAAGGACCCTGAGGGGGAAAAAGGAAAATTTTTAATTACCAGGGGCATTAAAACACAATAATTTTTTTTGGAATTGCGGATCTCGAAACTCATAAAGCTATAAATAATATCCTGCGAATATTGGATTGTAAACGTTTTTTGGATAAGAAATGTGGGTTCGTGTCCCACGAGAATTCTTCGACGTTTTCTATCTGAAAGCGTTTTTCAGCTCGATATTTACCATTCCGAAAAGAATTTTTCACGTTCTCTCAAAATACCTAGATATGGATTACCCCGCCTCTTTCTCCCTGATTTTAGAACTAAAATATTCAAGAAATTCTTGTCTCTTACACACACACACACGCACACACACACACACACACATAATATAAAATAATATATCTATATATAATATAATGTAATACATGTAATATATATAAATATTTGTACTATGTAGGTATATGCATATGGATAT
>NC_068992.1:56796284-56797772 GCF_001194135.2 Octopus bimaculoides
ATATATATATATATATATATATATACATACATATATACACAGTGAAAAATCGAAACAGAAAGAAGCAGTGAAAGGGAAAGTAGCTGCATTACTTATCTGGAACGTTATCTATGGGCCTTGAAGGAATAAAAAGTAAAGTTGATCTCGTTAGGATCTGAACTCAAAACGCAGAGAACCATAAATTATATTTGCTCGCCATCGAAGAATAATCTGACGATTTTGAATATTTTGCCGTTTTTATGCAATGCATGAATTCGATTAAACGCATTTAAAGCTAAAGTGGCTAACACATTAATGAAGTAAAAATATTACTGCCATAGAGGTGCAGATAGCTATACATAGCAATAGAACAATATAATAAATATAGTCGTTATTCGTTAAAGGATGGAAGATACAACGCTAGATAATATGAATTGTTTCCTGATTGTTAATTTCGTTGCCGACATTTTAGTTTCGAGGTGAATAAACATGAAATGATAGCTTTGACAGTTATAATTCAGTAAGAAGATCAATTTAAGAAACTATATTAATAATAGTTAATAGGTCTCACCTAGCATCATAGATATCTGTTTCTAACACGTCAAAAATATCTTTGATCGATAAATCTATTAGGATTCAAACTTATCTTTTTGATGTTTTTCTTTTCCTTTTTTGTTATAGTTCTCCTATGTGGTGGCTTTTTATTTCCATTTCAGCGAATGATATTTAAATATATATTAGTACTCATATAAAGAAAAAAAATAAAGATCCATCCTTCGCAAAACAGATGATAACAACAGAAAAATAAAAGTAATAAAAAGTTAATTAGTGTAGTGTAAAATTCACATCAGTAAGCATTAGTAGAAATAAAGGAAGTAGATATATTTTCTCATCACAGTTTGAAGCTATTCTTCATTTTATGCTTATATAATTTTCGTGATAATGCAGAACGAGATTTCACGCCTGATCACGCTCTAATTTGGAAACTGAGAAATGTGCAATGGGGTGTGTTCAAAGAGTGGAGATTTATTGATAAAAACACAGATTTGTTTTTGACATTGTTGTTGATTTTTTTATAAACTTATTTAGATAATAATATTGAGTTATCACAAAAAGGTACTTGTGGAAATTGTATTATTACTATTATTTTTATCGCGAACAGAATTATCAGCGTACGTACGAATATCTGTGAGTGTATGTGTCCAAGTATTTACGAATACGTATGTGTGCGTGGCCGCATTTGTGTCACCATAGATGTATCTCTATCCCTACATTATTTCAGACTCGTTTTCTTTCACACACGCATATATGATATTACGTTCTATGAATAAAATACGTATGGTATGAAGTAGAAATGCTCGATATAATCTGTTATAATCAAGACATTTATACTACTTGTATATTTCCTACGACATGAATTATTTATTTTTACCTAAGACGAGGGAGTAAATATTTCAATGAAATGCAATATATATGTATATATATATATATATATATATATATATATAT
>NC_068992.1:56797975-56803750 GCF_001194135.2 Octopus bimaculoides
TTTAATTATTAATTTTTCTATATGTGATAGTGGATTTTCATCGATGAGTTCTTGAAAATTGGTTATTTTCCCTAAAACTATATATTTTATATATACTTTATCTATAAGGCTCAATTTAATTTTAATTTTTTATAAATTGATTTTAATTGAGTTTTTTACCTGTAATTTTGGATTTTGTCCCTAATATTATTATAATTATATATATATATATATATGTATGTGCGTGTGTGTGTGTGTGTGTATGTGTGTGTGTGTGTGTGTGTATGGTTGACATGTATAGCAAACAAAGGCAGGTGAGAAAACAGAATGCAGATTTATTAGTTTGACGTTTCGCGATCGGGAGAAATGAAAAGATCGTCCAGTGTTAATACATTTCAGAATATAAACCATCGGATGGAATTTGTTGTATTTTATATCTGCTGAGGTCAGTAGCGGTCGACTACTGAGTTAGGAAGACTATGTATATAGAGGGAGAAACAAGAGAGGTAGACTGGGAGAGATAGGGAGAAAAAGAGATATAATAATGGGGGGAAGAGGGGATAGAAAAAGGAAGGAGGATATGTGAGAGAAGAGGGAAGAAAGGTGACTGGGTATGTTGTGTACTTGGTAGAGAAAGCCTGAGAGATAATGGATAGAGAATTGGAAAAAGTGAAGAAGAATTTGGGAGAAGATAGCGAAGAAATGAATTATATGTTAGCATGTGTTGAAGGAAGTTAGTAGTGATTAGGGTCTGGGTTAGAAGATTCTAGTAGTTACAAGGCACCATAGGCCAAAATAACAATACTCATAATATTTTCTACTTTAGGGAAAAGGCACGAACATTTGAGGGACAAGACTACATCCACCCAAAGGCTCAACTGATATTTATTTTATAAACTCTGAAAAGATGATGGGCAATGCTGACCTCGATGAAATTTGAACTCAGAACGTGAAGACGGAGGAAACGCCGCGATGATTTTTATCCTGCGGGTTAAAGGTTTTGTTAGTAAATCGTCTTTCGACACCTTACTGTTAATAACATGGATAAGGTAATAAGATTGGTGATAACAACAACATCAATAACATCATCAACAACAAGAATAATAATGATAAGACAATCATAATGATGATGATGATTATGTTAATGGTAAAGACAAGTAGAAGTAGAGGAAAAAGGAGAGGAAGAGAAGAAGGCAAAAACGGAAGGCTTTTATTGGGAAGGTAATTAAATACTGACAAAAACATATTTGGTTTGTCTTCATTATTATAACTTATCTGCCTGCCGATCAAGCTAGGTATCTAATTATCGAGCTATATATATTGCTGACTCTCAGGAGGCTCATTATACAAATACTAAACGCACGCACTGGTTCTGTTACTATTCTTTCTTTTTATTATTTGACTAATAAAAATAACGGAGTGAAACAGATCAATTGCGTGTATTTATTATTGGTATAATGAAACTTTTGAGACATAACGCAATATGCGTCAACGAGATTATACCAAGTATCTTGCAAACAGAATGCAAAACTTTTACACACGCACACACATACATACGCACACACACACATACATACGCACACACGCACACACATATGTAAAATACTTCTAAGAATTTACTTTCAAAAGGAATTTCCTATTTCAGGGTACATTGAAACCTTTCAATAATCCTAATAGATATATATATATATTACGTATATATGCATCTACTCATTTATTATTTATATATATACAATTTATTTAAAAGCAGCAGAAATATAACAAAAGCTGTTACTCAGAGTTTCACGTTCCCGTTCGTCGGACATCTTTTGTTAAAATAGAACAGAAATAACGATATAATCAAAACTAGTTAAAGGATACAACTTTAAAAATGGATTTGTTTCATTGGTCCTTTCAATTAACGGTGTTAAACATGCAATGAACAAAATAAATGAATTCAATATAAATTCATCCTATTATAAAATCGAAAGAAACCTTAAATCGAAGAGTGGATTCGTGTTGGGTATCAGTCAGCAACTCATTGTCTCAAGGAAGGTGAGTAGTTTTCTTCTGGTTATTCGTTGCAGATGTCGAGGTCAGAGAGACAAGTCTGTAGTTTTTGGCCTCTGCTACCACCTTTAAGGATGGAACATATTTTCATTTCCTTCAGTCTCACTTGACTGTGTGTTACTTTCTGGTCTTTTTTTTACACCATAAATTAAAAAGGGAAATGGTATCAGAATTGTGAGAAATTATTAACATTGGAAAACGAGAGCAAATACGTTTTAAAATTTTTTTACATTATTTCTTCTCATTACCTCCGCCTTACCGAAGGCGAAGGTATAGTTTCAATCGTGTTTGTTCCTTATTTTGTTTGTTTATCTGTGGACAAGATATCCCAAGAACTGTTGATGGATTCGGATGAAACTTTCAGACATGTTTGGCCTCGTGACTAGCACGAACCGATTAGTTTTTGCGATCGATCCGGTACAGGACAAGGATTCTGGATTATTTTTCCGTTTTTTATTTACTTAATTTTTGAGAGCTGTCGGGTTCATTTTTTAGTATTATCGTTTGTGAGTGCAGTGGAGTTTATTTCAGACATTCTCATTTTAAAAATCATCTCTGGCTAATCGATGAGATGTGTGTGTGTGTGTGTATAGGGTGGGAGTGGGATTCTTTCAGTCCTTTTTTCCCTAATACTGCCCGACACACGGTGTTGGACTGTTTACGTTTCCATGACTTAGCGGTTCGGAAAAGAAACCGGTAGAATAATTACCTGGTCTTAAAATATAAGTAATACGGTCGATTAATTCGATTAAAATTCCTTCAAATTGGTGCTGCATCATGGCCGTCTTCAACGGTAGATTCTACCATCAGTATAAATCAATGGTGTAATACAAAGTTTTATAGTTTGTGATATCAGGTTTCATCTAAAGTCCTTCAATACTTCGACAAAATGATAAGAAATAAGATATTAGATTTTCTCTTAAAGTACACGTAAATATCAATCTTTTAGACTTGTATCGAGAATCGACAACGGCAGAGGAAGAAAGTGTTCAATATCCGGAGCTTGATAAATGTTTGTTAAGCAGTATATGAAATAGCTTCCGGTTACATCTTATATAATATTCTCTATGTTTCATTTGTATTTGCACAATTTAAGATATAAACGCTCACCAATATTCCAATTTCTATATATTTGCTGTCATTTCAATCTCCTCGGAGTTGTGTACGTATTGTGTGTTCCCGCTTTGTTAATTGTGTCAGTGTCTCCTAAATGACTGCTCCCAGATAAATCAGGCAATTAATCAGCGACAATGGTTCTGCCAATCAAAACTTGGCGCCTGACCTGCAGTATCTGAAAAGTAATATAGGAAAGTGTAGTAAGGGTAACAATGTGATTCCAGTCTATTTTCTTTATTATTAATGAAGCAATTGGACCCAGAGCAGTTTTAATAGCAAACCGATGATATTGAATTCTGAATTCTTTCTGGCATATGCCTGCAAAAAACGTTTAGAACTTTATCAAATACTCAATTGCCAATGGCTGTTGCCAGCGAAATTTGAAAATCGGTTGCAAAATGGACGTAAAAAGGATGATTAAAACGATCCAAATTGTCCTTAGAAATACTGAAGAATATACACGTCAACTCAATGGCAGGTAAATGATTGGTTTTGTCAAGAAGAAAAGAATAAACATATAAAACAAAATGATATTGTAGCCATGATAGCTTTTTAAAGTACAGATGCAATGTTAATATGTGTTTCTTCTTATTAACATTGTCATGAGGCAAGCGGGGGTGGTGAGCTGGCAGAATCGTTAGCACGCCGGGCAAAATGCTTTGTGGATTTTTTTTCATCTTTTCTTTCTGAGTTCAAATTTCGCCGAGATCGACTTTGCTTTGTCGATAAATTAAGTACCAGTGAAACACTGGGGTCAATGTAATGAAGTAGCCCCTCCCCGCAAAAGAATATTAACAGATAATCTGGCTAAAAACCCCAAAACCGAACACATCCAAATCCTAAGGTGTGGAACAAGTTACGGACTACACAAGAGCATCAGAAAAATACAGTGAAACAGTTATCAAAAATGGAAGACAACGCGGGCCGAGAAATCTACTGACCAGACTCTTCAAACCAAAATATAAGCCAAGAATGCAATGGACAACTATAGCAACAGCAACGTATCCACAACGACAACAGCTGAAAACAATATCAATAATAAACGAACCACAATGTGAATAGAAGCCATAATACACCGTCACAGGGTCAGTTAGAACAACAGCAAGATATGAAATCTATGACAGCAAAAGCAACACGTTCAAGATATAGAACAAACATAACTTTATCAAATACAGATCTGTCAATCAACAATACAGTTCTCAGGAGGAAGAAATACCGACTACTTGAATGTAAAACGATTGTTTGATACTAAAATTTACCATTGCAGGCGCGTTTCGTTTTAGATTCTACTTGTGTTAACCATCGTTTCACAAAAGTCTATCATAGATATGATGTTTTTGGTAAAGCACTGCATGTTTTTTAATGAGGAGTTCTTCACTAACAGCGTGAGATGTACTGGGCATGTAATTAAAGCAAACGTATACCAATTATCCCTGAGGGACAGTGATAATAATTCCATTAACGAAAACAAGATTTAGAGAAAAAATGGCAAACACTGAATGGTTCACACGAGAACTAATTACACAGGGACGCTACATATACGTGGATATTATACTGATTATCTGTTTGTAATTGCAACGTTAGCCTGGAGTGGGATTGTCTCCGCCAGGCTTTCTCGCTCTAGGTACGCTACATGGCTGCAACGCCCCAGCGACCCCCAAGGAGTTAAGAGCCTTAACAATTGTCAATTCTCACAATATGGGGACTCCGATAATTTGTATTGGAACCTAGAACTTTTATTACTAATTATATGGTTTTTACCTTGCGCTACTTGTTCAATATAGTACATAAATTATATTTCCATTTCTAACATTCTGTACCTGCTGGGAGTTGCGATGTTGGAGAAACCAAGATAAATCCTCATAGGCATTTACACATGCCGACAAAAAGAAAAAAAAAAAAGACCAGCAAATCATAAATAGCACAGGCTCTAGTTACGCAGCGAGAGCAAATACGTATCGGCATGAACACGCACACAAATACACACACAAACACACACACACACACACACACACACACACACAAGCACATACACACAAATACACAAATAGTGTTTGCCAAAATACTATGATTCATCTCCTGTCGTCTCAATATTTTATCACCATTCACTTTTGAAACCGTGAAAGAAGTTGGCTTTTTTAACCATCATCGCAGGCATAACCGGTGGTATATAAATAGCAGGGCTACTGGAGCGGCAACAGCCATAGCCATATTTTTTCCTTTCCTGTTGTTATAGATCTTCGGGACAGAAAGTTATCGACCGTTTTCTTGACAATGATTTTGGTGTGTTTATTCGGCGTTATCTAGCGGTTTGGCAAAAACAGACTGATAGAATCAGTTACTAGGCCTCCGAAGAATAATTCATAGGGTCGATTTCTTCGACTAAAATGCTTTAAGTTGGTGCTTCAGCACGACCGCAGTCAGATGAATGGAACAAGTAAAATTTTAAAAAAATTACGTAAAATCGATTTGGAAAGTGAAATCACATTGCCTGAAAATTAGGCTCGTTTCCGGTAGCACACGACCTATATACACATGCATGTATGTATGTATGTGTACGAACTGTCCCAGACAGATATACATATACACACACACACATACAAAAATGTAAACACACTTTCATTAGCTATA
>NC_068992.1:56803858-56806092 GCF_001194135.2 Octopus bimaculoides
TGTATATATGTACATATATATGTATGCTGTCACAATTTGATATTAACCAATACTCACATCACTTCTGTGTATATATTTTATATGTGAACTTACACACACAAATATACACGTAGGTGTATATATATATATATATATATATATATATAGCTAATGAAAGTGTGTTTACATTTTTGTATGTGTGTGTGTGTATATGTATATCTGTCTGGGACAGTTCGTACACATATGTCTCCTTAATACTTTTGTGGACATACGTTTAAGAATTGATATCTGTCTAGCCTGCAGATTCTTCTGACTTTCTGATTAAATAAAGATCCGCGATACATTTGATATCCAGATATCATGTGAATAATATCCGTTTATCTATCATGGTATTTAAACACTAAATCACTAAATGTAATATATGTATATCGTGCAGGAAATTATTTTCCAAACAACTGTGGCAAGTTGGCGCCGACCTTTCTTCTTGAAAGATATAATCTAAACAAGAAGTAACGCTAAAAATTCTGAAATTTCAAATAATACTTTCTCAAATGATAATACAAACACTTTCATATATAATGATGCTAATGAGAGTATATCATTGTATGCAACCAAAACCCTAACAAGCCAACATGATATCATTATAAAATATTTAATTTTACCAAAAATGGTTATCTAATTTTTAACACTCAACTTAATCTCTGTTCAGTGACTATCCTTTACCTCGATATCCAATGTTCCTAGCTGTATCGTCTCCATGCTTATATTGAGCTTGCATTCATTGATACTATGGCAATATCGTTTTTTAGTTGTATAATCACACAAGCGTGTCTAATTATAAAATTATATCCTTAAAAATGTGAAAAAAATATCTTTCTAGTGTACTTAAGTATTTTACTATTTTATATATCTTTATATTTTCAATAATTTTCCATATTCTTTTTAGTTTATATATATTGCTGCTTCTTTAAAGGTTACGAGGGATATGGGGGAAGGTCGTGTTGAAGGGGAAGAGATTGAAATATGTCGAGATGATGGAGTTATAAGCAATGTGTAGCAAGTAATGCATGATTCCATTGTGGTGAAATGCAGGGATTTTGTGGGCGCCTATTCTTCAGGGCTTACATCATAACGAGCATCATGATGGCGAGTAAGCGAAAGGCTATCAAGGGACTATAGAGTCGGCAGGTATCTCTTGGTGGCTGTAAATCAAGGGATATGAGTCCTGGAAACTGTAGTGCTACCTTGAGCTATACTAACTGGACAGAAGTTTGGATATGACCAACTTTGACTGGATTGTCTACGTGAGGGTTTCTGGTTGTTAAATGTCCTCCAAAACAGCCTTCACTCGTGGAGACTCTTGCATGTCTGGGGAACAGTTTTTGCCAAAATAGCACATGGTACTCATGAACAAATATCCAAGCATTGTTTTTCTATCTCAAAAACGTTAATTTCTAGAGATGGCTAGTTAGAGAGAATACTTGTAAACGATGGGTTATCGCTCTTATTCGCAAGAATTTCCTATAGAGAAAGTGTTTATGATAACTGTGTGATTAATTCGTTAATTTTTTTGATCTTTTAGTTTTGCTGCCGCCGTCAATGATTGCCATGCCAATTTTTATATTTTTATTTTTGTTATACCGAACTGTCCCTCATTTCATTATTTTCTACAAATCAAGTTTGTGTGTTAGATCATCGATCCCCAAATATTTTTGCACCTCGAACCGGCTTCATTATTCCACCAATCAGAGGATCAAACGCTTAACATAACACAATAAGTGCATATGTATTATATATTATATATGTCTAATACATACACCTGCGCACCGGTGGTATATAAATGGCAGGGCCACTGGATCGGCAACAGCAATAACCATATTTTTTCCTTTCCTGTTGTTACAGAGCTTCAGGACAGAAAGTTATCGACCGTTTTCTCCTGTTGACAAATGTACCAACTGTGCATTGTCTTGCTCAGACAGTTGTAGTGCCTTAAACTCGAAGCTCTCAACGAGTGACGATAACAGAATACACATCTTGTCCTGAAGGAAGATAAGGAATTTCAAGGCGATCACGAATTTTGTGTGAACATCACTTGGTATATTTCTTATATTGTGTCGCTCCATGTACTGAGACTCTTCTTCTTCTTCTTCTTCTTCTTCTTCTTCTTCTTCTTCTTCTTCTTCTTCTTCTTCTTCTTCCTCTCCTCCTCCTCCTTCCCCTCCCCCGCCTCCTCCTTCTTCTTCTTCTTCTTCTTC
>NC_068992.1:56806246-56812096 GCF_001194135.2 Octopus bimaculoides
GTTTATTTCTTATAAACAAGCCAAAAAAAAAACAAGGCAGCATCCATTTCGAAAGAATGCTTGAATTTTCGCAGAGTTGTTTTTTTTTCCCTGTTTTTCTATGACTAAACGATTTTTGATTTCTTTTTGAGTGGCTTTGCTTTTCGGTGAATAGACGCCATTGCAAATGTCGTTGAACGAATACAAATTAAAAAAGTTAATGCATTTTACCTTTTAAGTTTTTCCATGGAACAATTCAATTATATAAAATAAGATGTTGCAGAGTTTTGATGAGAAATATGAAGTACACATGACATTAGAGATTCGCGGGAAAAAAAATCCATACAAGGACACAGCCAACAATAATATTAATGACTTCTAATTTAATTACAAGGCCAATGTATTTGAAGAAATAGGTTGTTCTATTATAATTTCAACAGAAGTATATATCTAATACTCCATTATTTTGATTCCGGAGAGAAGTAAAATAGATTGACCTCGGCGTGGCCAGAACTAAAATCTTAAGGAGCCTGCAGAGATATCAATATTTTGTGCAACGCTCCAACGAGTCAGCTAAATGACAAGTCTTTGACAATGGAATTTTTTTGAGACACAAAGCTGCTTATTTTTCGAAGAGGGATTTATTCGATATCATCTGTATCAGCTTTTAAAACCTATATGTGTCAAAGGGGAATACAAAATTGGTTAGTTTGGTCTTCAGTGCATATCGTGTGAAATACGTCTGGAGAATTAGTCTTTCGTGCCATTCGATTACATAAATCATAGCATAGATGAGGCTAAAGAAAAATGAAAATGAGATCTTTTGCTTTGAATTCAACATGATCACTTGCACAATAAAACAATTTTGAGAATTTACACAACCATTTTGAAATCCAGCGGAGTTCATCTCCACATTCTTATACACGGAGGCTTAAGCAGCGAGCTAGCAGAACCGTCAGTACACCAGATAAGGTGCTTAGCAGTATTTCGTCCGTCTTTACTTTCTGAGTTGAAATTCCGCCGAGGTAATCTTGGCCTGTCGTCATTTCAGGGGTCGATAAATTACTACTAGTTGAGCACCTTGTGCCTACAATAGTAACGATTCTGAACTCATCAGCGAAGTGTCACCAAGTACATATTCGCTAAAGTTGTGATAAAAGGAACGCGAGATTGTAGATTTATGTCTGAAAATAGTAATATTTAGACACAAAGCAATATAAAAACAACACTTAGCTGTGTGGTTAACAAGCTCGATTCACAACCACCATCTTTTGGTTCAGTTCCTTTTGGGAATGTGTCCTCTACTGTATACCCGAGACCAGTAATAATTCGTGTGCAAATCTGGCTGGCGCAGACTGCACTTAAACCTCCGTCATATTCATATATGTGTGTGCATGTGTACGTGTGCTTATTCCGTCACGAAATGACGACAGGCGTAGCTTTGTTTATATCTCAATAACAAAGCGGTCCAGCAAAATGGCCGATCGAATAAGTACCAGACTTAAGAAACAAGGAGTGGGATCGATTTGTTAGAGCAAGCCACTCAAGTTGTTGTCTCAGCGTAGTCTCATTCTAGTGACTGAAACATTAAAACATTAAAAGAAAGACCAGTGAAATGCATGCAATTAAAAGAATTGTTGATTCGCTAGACGTCGACATTGGCATTCTATCTTTTTGCAGTCGATAAAATAAGAACCACACAAATACTGGAGTCGTTGTAATCGAGTAAATCTCACTTCTTAAAATTCAGGCATTTTGCCTATAGCAGAACGAAATGTAACTATTAGAATTTCTACGTACTTTGAACTAATTTTTACATTCCTGTTTGAGTATCATTCTGTTACATTATTTCCATACTCTTACAAGTCAATTATGATAGGAACAAGTTTGATAATCAGGGGATTTAATTTGTAAAACTTAGCCTGAAATTAATAATTTCTTTCATTGATGTTGAAATACTTAAGAAAGACTCGATAAATTTACCTGGGGCACAGCCTGGAAGTAATTTATTCGAATGAATCATCACCTAGTACATTTTGTCTCGCCTTTGCAGAACCGTTTATTTACGGGGCCGCAAACACACCAAAACCACTTGTCGAGCGGTGGTAGTTTACAGACACACACAAACGCATATATATTCATATATAAATGCGTGTGTCTATGATAGGCTTCTTTCAGTTTCCATCTACCAAATCCATCCACAATGTGTTGGTCGGCCTGAGACTATAGAAGAAGACACTTGCTCAAATAACACGTATTGGTTCTGAACACGAAACCATCTGGTTGTGAAACAAACTTCTCACCACTCAGCCACACAGCTACACTTGTGCCTATGTCTTAACAAAACAGTTCGAGTAAATTTGGCAAGTAATAAGAGAATCGATAGGACGACAGTTGAATTAAAATGTGCTGCAGCATCAATGCTGATTCTATATTATCATTTTGACCCTTGAATCAAGAGAATTTACAATGTCTATCCACTTAAGGGGCGGCTAAATAAATAAATAAATAAGTAAATAAATAAATAAATGCTGTTTTCTACTGGAAATGTTTCAGATTAGGTAAACGCATCACTTTTGCAGCCTTTCTCATGGGAACTAATCAAATTAATTATGAATTTGTTTTACAAATTAAGCCTGACATTTGTGAATAATTCACGTATAACAAGCCTCATAAAAACAAACAAAGTATCCAACACTAGTAGGTACGTGCATTTAAGCCATGATATAATGAAATACATGGATATTTCCATACACATGATGTATTATAACAATACTTCTGGAAGTACACTACCTACAAAACCTCTGCTTCCCTCTGATCGTAATTAATCGAACCAAAGTATAATCTGATTCTTGTCTACATCTGGCTTTAAATCCCTACTGCATTAACACACACACGCTCACAGACACAGACACAGGCACATACACACACACACACACACACACACACACACACACACACACACACACACACACACACACACACACACACACACACACACACACACACACACACACACACACACACAGAATTCTTTGCAAATAATTCTAGAAACTCTCGCAATATTTGAAGATAGTCTTTCTTGAATTAAAAATGACACGAACCTTTTGTAAGAAAACTTTGGAACTGAAATGAGCGCTTTTATTGTCTATTTTCTCGTAAGTAATAATTTTTGATTTTAAAATACGCCTGAAAACGTAGGAACCTGGGCTATGAACAATAATACCACAGTATAGAACATATGATTCTGCGTTGTTAAGATTCGTCTGCTACGATCGCCGAATCCATGTTCTTCTATGTGAGCAGCAAATACTAAATTTGCTGTTGTGTGTAAAGATTTGTTAAGCTGGAGTTAATATATTAATGACACGAGGAGAAGCGGTGATTAAATAAAATTTATGTACCTTTATATATAACATGTTAATATACAGTCAACCGTGGAGAGATCTACGATGTGGTAAATAAATTTCCCTTAAATACATTGTATGTGAACGGACAACATGCAGGAATGTAAATGACATCATTGAACATATGTTTCTACATAGTTAGCTTAATCAGTTAGTGACAGAATCTGCCTTAGAGGTAAACTACCGTTGTCATTGGTAAACTGCAAATAAGAAATTTGCCTGTGTGTATGCAAATCTTTGACAAGCTGGAATTAACTTAATACATACTAAGCAGAGGTGATTGAAATAAAGATATTTACATGTATATTAATTATTTTAATTAATTAAACTTCTACCTGCAGTAATGAGAACAGCTCATTATTTGAAGTATTCATTATCGTTTTAAAAGACAAAGCAGAAAAGCCCAGGGTGTAAAGTCATTAAAATTAATAAACAATAGAAGGCAGTGGTGAGTTACAGAAGAGCTTCTGAGGTTCCCTCCCTTGTATTTTCTTCCATTAAAGATTCGATTTTTTTCAACATTACAAGTATATTCTTAATTAAATCCCATGTCAAATAAAATCTTTGGAGCACTACATTAATAAATTAAGTGCACACATTATTATTTAGTGTTAAACTACATTATGAAATATGAACTACTCATGTATCCATGAAATTAAAAGTTAATGAGACGAAGTCATAACCGAATCATTAAAGAATAAACATAAGAGGATGAGAATGCATAAAGGGATCGATATCTGATTAGGAAAATAACTCACTGAATTTCGATGCCAGTCTATTTGGTTTTGAATACATGTATTAGAAACGAGCTTATTTTTTCTTAAATCTAATCGAAGATATCGAGATGCAGAGAACCATACAATAAAGAAAAGGTTGTTTTTCCTAGAATACGTCGCTGAACTTCGATTTAACTTAATTTGGATTTCAATATATATTCTATGAGACACAAATTTAATTTTTAAAATCTATTTAATGTTTAGGAAGTAAGTTAAAACACTACACAATAATTCCCAGATTTTGGGACTTTTGTCCAATAAAACCAAATTTCAATTTCTTGTTTATTTTTGTCTTCAAGAAAATTCCCAATTTAATTCGGCTTTCCTCTCAGTTTCATGCAAAAATCGCACATTTGCAAGATCTGGTTATTCAGAACCTGGCACTTTCGTTCGTTGCTTGTTTGTTTTGTTGTTTCTTTCTTTCCTTCAGTCTTTTATTCCTTTCTTGGAGTTAATAATTAACAATGGAAAATGAGCGGACATGCAAGGGATCGAGCATGAAAGAAAGCGAAAGGGTGAGGGACAAAGAAGAGTCTGTCTATCTGTGTGCTTTGTGTATGTATGTGTGTTTGTGTGTGTGTGTGTTTGTGTGTTTGTGTGTGTGTGTGTGTGTGTGTGTGTGTGTATGTGAGATACAGATAGAGAGATAGATAGATAGATAGAGAGAGAGAGAGAGAGAGAGAGTGCAATAAAATTTTGCGAACAAGTCGAGATAAAACAAAACTGAAATAACACAATAAAACAAAAAAAAAATAAATAAATAACTCAAAAATATACAGGTGAAAAAATGGAAGGAACAACAAAATATTTCTATCTTCATAAAAGTATTCCATTATAAATTATCATATATTCTTTAATAGGAACAAAAGAAAACTCCAAAACAATCAAAACAAAGCACATCCACAAAACTGAGAGTAGCTTTGGTGAAATGTCTCTACTGAAATACGACGCTGCCAAGTTCCCTACAATAATCCACTTATAATGGACAATATAATTTAACAGTTCAGGCAGTTGGAAAATTGCTAGCCTACTCTAAGGAGATTATTCGTTGGTTCCGGATTGATGAATCTAAACTAATAGGATAGCAAGTAGCAAGGAAAAGAAATACTTTACAAACAGTGAAAGGCCCAACTTTATCCATTAAATATATTTTCATTCTCCAAATGACATTATTTAAAAGTATTGTAGCATATCATAGTTTCGGGAAATTGCGAAATAGATGTCAATTTTCTTTTTTTCTTCTTTTTTTTGTCTCATGACTGTCGCTAAGTTAACGGTGAATGTTATCGTGTTTCATCGATGTGGAAACTTTCAGTGGAATTGTGCTATAGAATTCGTCGAAGAATAAAATCAACGAAACAATAAAAATCAATAATAATAATTCCAGTGATAGATAAATGCGTTTGCGCCTGTGTTTCGTGTACTTTCACTGTCTATAATTGCGCAAACACGTCATTGTTTATTTTGACACATACTGTTAAAGATAATAGACGGTACATTAAAACACATACGACCAACTATTAGATAAATAAATGTAATTGAGACGGATTTCAATAAATCCCCTATTTTTAACAAAATAAAATCTGTTTGTGAATATGCAGTCAATGAGTCATTGAATTATTGGAACAATATGTTAGAATATGATTTTAATATATATATATATATATATATATATATATATATATATA
>NC_068992.1:56812293-56815047 GCF_001194135.2 Octopus bimaculoides
ATATATATATATATATATATATATATAAAGGTAGAGAGAGATTTGAAAAGTGAGAGTGAGGCGCAGGCGTATCTGTGTTGTAAGAAGTTCGCTTCCTGAGCCGAAACTGAGCAAGTGTTTTCTACTATAGCTTCGGGCTGACCAATATCTTGTGAGTGAATTTGGTAGACGAAAACCGAAAGAACCCCTCGTATATATATATATGTATATATACGTGTGTGTGTGTTTAAGTCTTTGCCATTAATCATTTTGGAGTTGATAAATTATAAGTCGCTGAAATGGAATTAGCCCCACTTGTGTTACTGGTATTGAGCCAAAATTTGAAATAAATATATAGATTCTGTGATCTCGGTAATTAGATTTAATGAAGGGAAGATGATGGAATGTCGATGAATACTACTACTATTAGGAATTGAAAACGTAAATTTTCCGAATTATGTCCGCCATCAAAGAGCAGAAAAGATATTAGATAATGGTAGCTTTAACAATCATCAGTTTTTTGCAGTTTTTGCACGATTGCGCTACGTTGATCACTTAGCATAAATGCTACAGAATCATACTTTAATATAAATTTTTAGGTTTATTTTACCACTATGTCAGTGAGTTGTCCACAACACATTTTAACACCAAGATCTCTGATATTAGTGGCAGCAACCGAGTCCTTTATACTCTAGAAGAAGCTCTGGCTTTCTTGTTTGCAGCTAACGGATGGAATGAGGCTTTTAAGCTAGTATAGCATAAAATTGCATTGTCTAGTTGATAGGTTAAAGATTACGCTGGTAAAGTCTGAAGATTACGATGGTAAGGACATAAGTTTCAATTTCTGTATTGGGTAACATGTTGTAACTTTGGGCAACATACTTTATTTAACGTTAAACCTGTCTACCTAGCGGGAATGTGTCCCGTTAGGGTGTTGATGTGGTCATCTTTTGTCATTCAAAACAACGGATGTTCCTGTTTCACAATGGGAGGGCCGAGAACATATTTATATTTCCTCGTGACTACATACTCACCTAGAACTGATTAAATGAGTGGTACGCAGTTTCAGTTCAACCTTGATTGTACTTGATAATTTCTATCTATCTATCTATCTATCTATCTATCTATCTATCTATCTATCTATCTATCTATCTATCTATCACTTTCTCTCTCTCCTTGTGTGTGTGTGTGAGGTGTATGTGAGTGAGTTAGCGTGTGTGTCACTAGAAACATACGACGGGATATCACCAAGTATATTGGCCAGTACCAAGTACACAGCAAACGGCGCTTGCGAACTCCCTACACAAACGGATATATCAAAGGACTACGTGAATGCGACCCAAGCGATTCGCCACCAGATTTTCAGAATGCCAGTGCATATTGAAATCCGAATAGGCTTTCTTAAATTTTAACATCACATTATATAGAAAAACTTTTTCTCCTTTCCAAGCTTTTAAAGAGAATTAGCCTGTATATATTTGCAGCAAAATAAAATTCGGATAAATAACAATAAATGTTGATATTGAAAGATGTCTTACTCTTTAAAATGTAAAATGTCAACAAATCAAACTTAAACAATATACATTGTACTTATGTACTTAAATTTTATAGATGGATGTTACTTCAACACACGAGGGAAAATGCATATCTATCTATCTATCTATCTATCTATCTATCTATCTATCTATCTATCTATCTATCTATCTATCTATCTATCTATCTATCTATCTATCTATATATGTATATATATACACGACGGGCTTCTTTCAGTTTCCGTCTACCAAATCCACTCATATGGTTTTGATCGACCCGAGGCTATAGTAGAAGGCACTTGCCCATGATGCCAAGCATTGGGACTGAATCTGGAACCATGTGGTTGGGAGGCAAGCTACTTACCATACAACCACTCCTGCACCTATATTGCTCATGTGTATAAAAATTTACACACACACACACACACACACACACACACACACACACACGTAATATATATATATATATATATATATATATATATATATATATATATATATATATATATATATATATATATACACACACATATATACACATACATACATGCACACCCATATATGTATACACGTATATGTAAATTTAATATGCGCTACAAGTAAATATGGAATTAGATATAAATATTGCTTGCAACTATTACAACATGCAAACATAATGAAATGAAAGAACGTTGGAAAATATAAGTATACGAATGAAAACAATCAAATCAGGCAAATTTTCGTTTTCATTGTAATTCCTCAGTCAAAATTCTGATATATCATTTTCGTAGATAAAATTCTCATCATGGATGACGTAGCAATAAATTATATTTTACATTCACATGCATGTTATTGTCTTCCATAATATCTGAAATATAACTATTGGTTACGGTGGTTTGACAAAAAGAAAATACTTTAAAATTTACCAAACGTTATATGGTTTACTCATAAACTCAAATGTACCGTTATCGGTCTGGTTGTAATATTCTATTCAAACATGTTTCTTCATCTTTTGTGTAGAATAGATTCCATGGAGTAAAAGAAAGTATGACAAAACGTATTTTATTCATATATATTTTATTGCATGATAGATCTGCCGAAGCCAACAATTGCGAAAAGAAAACCTATAATTCTCCTGTAAATATATTCACTCTACGATGTTTTGCGGAAACAAACGCGCAACCCCCACCCACCCACATAACATACACACACACATAGGTATACACATACCCGTATATATATATATATATATATATATATATAT
>NC_068992.1:56815743-56816171 GCF_001194135.2 Octopus bimaculoides
TATATATATTCTTTTATTCTTTTATCTTTTGTTTCAATCACTTGAATTTGGCCATGCCGAAGACCGTTTTTTGTCGAACAAATTGTCCCCAGGACTTATTCTTTATAAGCCTAGTACTTATTGTAACGGTTCTTTTTGCCGAACTGCCAAGTTACGAGGCCGCTAACATACCAACATCAGGGGGTCAACCGATGGTGGGGAACAAACACACACACACAAATACATATTCTCACACAGAAACATAATACATACACACACTTACACACACACACACACAGACACATGTTTACGACGGGCTTCTCTCAGGTTCCGTCAACCAAATCCACTCACAAGGCTATAGTCACCCCACGACCATGGTAGAGGACACTTGACGAAGGTGCCACGCAGTGGGACTGAACTCAGAGTCATCTGGTTGTGATGCAAGCTTC
>NC_068992.1:56816181-56821333 GCF_001194135.2 Octopus bimaculoides
CAGAGTCATGTGGTTGTGATGCAAGCTTCTTACAATACAACCACTAATACGCCTAAATACACACAGACACCCACAGACACACACACAGACACACAGACACACACACACACATATATATATAGGAAATAGTGGCACAACAAAGCACCAATGCTTGCTGGAAATAGCAGTCGACAACCGTATGACGCTATGTAAAGCATCACTGAATGTATAGAGGCAAAAATGTGTGCAGGCGGCGAACATAAAAAGAAAATTGTCTTACCCCTAGGAGAAACGCCAGAGAAATGGACAACCTAGTATTCGAGTTTCGGACTTTAGAGAATATGTTCGTTATTGCAATCTTGGTTAGTCTTCGTCAGTTAGGTTCCCCTAAGATAAAATTTAAAATATCCGCCACTCCAATGCCTATACACTCGGTTAATAGACCAAGCCATGAACAGAGCCGAGATCAGTGAATGGTTTCATATATAAAAAAAATATGAATATTATTATAATACAATAGTATTATTTTCCAGCGATAAACACTGTAAATTTTGAATTATAAATAGGAAAAATTTGCACCAATGTCTGCTATAAATATCATCAGCCGATAACCGTATGACGCTATGTAAACATTATATATATATATATGAAGTTGGTTTAGAGAGTATCAGACGTTTGGGCATAAAAAGCAGTGGAGGTCCTGCCGCTGCAGGTAATGCCTCTGGTCTGTCACTGGCCGCACAAATCCTCTTTTTCCGTTCAAATGGAATTCACTGATCCTCTGCTTATTCTCCCTTCGTAAGCAATTTTGGGGGTTGTTACACGACAGTCCTCCATGATTATTCGCCGAACTTCCTCAATCAGCTCTTCGTTTCCTCTTGTGGATGGCCTGTCTGAGTGTGCCTCGCTCTTCATTGACGTGGGGCTATGTTTTAACCGGTTATACATACCCCTCCTCCGTCTGAGATTTTCCCAGTGCGTGGTTACGAAAAGCCTGCCGAAGCTTCCGGATGGTTTGGGCTTGAGTGTCATCAACCTTTTGGCAAAATTTAATGCAATATCTTTGCTTGATGTGTTCAGTCATATTGCGCAAAATGGAAAATCCAATGCGCGTGCACTGCATGTCTGTAGTGTAGGCGTAATATATGTAAACTGACGTGTCTTTCCGGCACGAAAATTTTCACGCATGCACAAGAAGAATGGCGTCGCGTTTTACCAAATCATTTTAGTGGGAAAAAATAAGTTTGTTACTTTTTGAACGCACCTCGTACATTATATATATATATATATAGATAGATATAGATATAGATATAGATATACCTCAACACACACACATACACAGACACAGACCATGAGATGAAAATTCTTTTATTCATTTGTTTTCAAAACTAATATTAGCTTCGTTTCTGCTTGCATAGAAACTTACACGCAGTTTCTATATTTAAAGGTGTGAGATACTTTAATCAGTTGTACTTGTTCGATAATATTGTTGTCAGTGTGTTGGTACAACGAGAGAAACTTGACATGTAGTGAAATATTCTGCACACAATTCTAATTACTGTGTACCTGCCAAATATTGGGATTCCGAATTTATTGTTGATATATGCAGTCACAATTCTGAAATTGATCCCGCTTACTTCATGCAATTTTCATTATATCTGTCATTCTTAATAACATAATGAATTGCCTGGTGCTCAAGCGAAATTTATTCCTGATAAAAATCTGTTACTGCTAAAATTCACAAGTTTCTCCTTCATTAAAATTAAATCGCATGCCACATTTAGAACTTCTACAAGTTTGAGTGATATATAGGTTCAGTGGAGATTTTGTGGCTGGTTAATAATTTCTTTCCTGGTTTTGATTGATTTTAATCTGAGTTTCGATGGTTGTACATGACGTAATGTAAACGTCTGGTAGCTTTCAATTGTCACAAATCTATGCACTGTATATCTTGATACTTTAAAAATTCTCTTATACAGAACTCAACTACCAAATCGACTTGTTCCGGTGTACCCTGTTGTATCCACTTCGGAGCAATCAATTTTACTTCATCTCTGTCGTCAAATCTCCCCCAGAGACTGTTCTCTACTGGATCAAACATGTAGAAGGCTGTTTGGCAGCAAAACGGACATTTCTAAGCGTTTCAAGCGTCTGACTCTACCAATCGCTGTTCGCAGTACAGCTACGTTCCAGAAAATGAAGGTCAATGATGCTCTTGCCCTTCCCCAAAACAGAAGGCAAGAATAATGGGTAACGTTTAGAAGATATCCTAAAGGATAGAGAAATGAGAGACAGAGAATTTGCGACTGGTCAGCTACGGGACCAGTGTGAGAAAGGGATAAATGCGGCCGCGAGTCAAGTGACAGACATACATTTATATATATATATTTATACACACACACACGCACACACACACACACACACACACACACACACACACACACATATATATATACATATATATACATACATACATATATATATATATATATATATATATATATATATATATATATATATATATATATATATATATATATATATGTGTGTGTGTGTGTGTGTGTGTGTGTGTGTGTGTGTGTGTGTGTGTTTGCGTGTGTGTACATATAAATGCTCACACACACGCAAACATACCACACACATATATTTCCATATATATGTGTATGTATGTACATTTGTGAATGCTTATGGACTCCTTTCTATTTGGACGAACGGGTTGTTTACGATCCCGTAACTTAGTGATTAAGCATGACGTTCGATAGAATAAGTCGTGTGCCAAAAAAGGTACTGGGGTCGATTTGTCGACTATTCCAACAATATTGTACTCTATGGTCACAGTATAATGTCTGAAGTAAGCGATGAAGAAGACTACATTAAGAATTAGTGTCCTGTATTTAATTCTGAGAAGGCCTATCTTGCATAATCAAAACACTTTTGTGTTATCACTTACACTATGAAAGAAATATAGCTTGTTCATATATCAGAGATCTTACGTATGCAATGACTTAAGCAGCATGATTTCAAGTGATTCTGTTTCTATTGTGATTCCCTTTTGTGACTGTACATGATGTTAATAAACTTGATATGATTATTTTGATATGATTATTTTGATATGATTATTTTGATATGATTATTTTGATATGATTATTTTGATATGATTACTTCAGTGATAGTTGGCGAATATAGATGATAATTTTCTTCACTACTTTTGTTCATTATTATTGTTAACCTTTTCATTGTAGGTAATATTTTGTAATAAATTTAACGAGGTGATTTTGTAACATTCAAAATCTGTAACAACCACAAAGCTATTTTATGGGTATACAAAGTTTTTGTATCACTATATCACAAGAATATTTCATTTCTTACATCATTTTTATTCCTCTCGATATGTATTTGATATAAATTTATGTTGTTTTGAAATCCTGACACTTCTGTGGGAAAGCAAGAATACTGTCTTAAATCGTATAAAGGCAGATGTGCACTGTCAGTGAAGGATGGTGTGGTGTGTGCAGGTGCTTTGAGGAGACAATCGTAGAAGTCATTGAGTAGAGATATTGTTTGTTCCGTTTATTTCTGATTTATATTTGTATTGTTATAAGTTTGTCATAAGTCACGTTATAAAGTGGCATATACAGGGAGTTCAAAGAAAGACATAACAATGTCGATGAGACGCAGCAATTTACTATATATTACTATATATTACAAAGCTTTTTTATTACTATATCAGCAGAATTTTTCAGGTTTTAGATGATATTCGTTTCTTTCGATTTGTATTTCATATAAATTTTAGATGTGGTAATCCATTATAGGGATTGTTAGTTGCACAATCACATACGTTATTCAAGGTTCTGTTCCAGTCTTTCGGTGAGCTGTAGTTACTATTCTTTTTGTACAACCTATTCATCATTACTTTCTTCGCCAAATTGTTCTGTTGGGTGTCATTTTCTGAAGAAGTCCGAAATATCATCTCGTATTTCATTAGAATTATACTTTTATGGTCCTTTCTCCAGTGTGAAGCATGATATTGAAAAAAAGGCATCTATTGGGAAATCAGAATCAGTTGCTAATCTAAACCCACTGAGAAGTTACAGGGAAAGAATAATTAAAATTTCTTGGAATATATTGGTAAAAGAGATGGACAATAATAAGCCAGTGCGGTAATAAAGCTTCATATCACTTTTCTAATGCATACATACATACAACCACACTTATATACATACATTCATGCATGGATACAAACGCACATACATACAGCCACACATATATGTATATATATATATATATATATATGTGTGTGTGTGTGTGTGTGTGAATGCGTTTATGTGCCTGTGATTTGTTTGTCTAATGATGCTTATAAGTTCAACTAAAGGGAATAGAGACTCAAAATACAATTACAGTACATCCTGGAATAAATAAGTAATTTATTCTGCACACGACTATCCTTCTAGCAGTGAGACGTTCATTGAAATATATGAATACCCGATGTATCTCTCAGCAGAGCTACGTAAGGTGTCGTATAAAATTTTATTGTTTATACATTCCATGATATAAACACTGATGCTATGCAGAAACAATCGACACATTGTAAAAGCAATTACGACAGACTTGCTTAATACAATCACCTAATTGGATGTTACCCTAGTTACTGAAATTAACTCACGACAAGTGCAATAACTGCTATATCCTTGCCTTCCTCTCTTTCAGGGACATAGAAGAGAGAAACTGTAATGGAAATTACTCCAACGAAAATGCACGATTTTTTTTTCAATAAATCAGGCGCTCCACTAATTCATTTAATTCTACACGAACTTGCGTGTGTAAAGAATTAAGTATAATAATTCACGAAATGGAAATTATGCGATACTATGATATTTATTTAAACTACTGTTAATGTTACTATAATTGAAGACAATTACGCTGCTAGCGTTCTGGAGATAAGTATTGTATAATGGTATATGAGAAACATCGAATCCCTTACGTCTCCGCTGTTTCCACTTAGTGTAAGTACATATGTGAAAACTTATATGTGTATCATATCTACTATTCTATTGATTAAAAGTGAAGGAATTTTATTGTCTGATGCTGAGTTTTAAACAACTGCCTATAATGATGTCAGAGAGAAATCTGAAATGTTATTGGATCCAATTCAGGAAAATGGGATACATTTTTA
>NC_068992.1:56821343-56822017 GCF_001194135.2 Octopus bimaculoides
AGAAAATAACATTCTTCCACTGCTCTAGGGACCAATTCTGTAGGTTTTTACTCCATTCTAAACGCTCTGCAGCCCTCCAGTGAAATCTAGTTTTGCGTAGCTCCTGGCGAACAGTTTTTATGGAAACTGGGTTCTCGAGGTGATCATTAAGGTCTGCAGTAATTTTGGGAGCTATACTTCTGTGATCCTTTCTAACAATTCGCGCAGGAGTCCGACAGTCCTTATCTGTAAGTTTTGGTTTTCTTTCAGAGTTTTGTTTCGACGAGGAGGTTTTTCCCTCTTTCTCAAAGGCTGCTATTACTTTCGAGACAGTACCCCTTGATACACCTAGTATTTCGTCTGTTTTCGTTACGCTTGCGCCTGCCAGAAGAGCACCAATAATTTAACCTCTTTGAAAGTCCTATAGATCTGTGATTTTAATGAATTTTACTTATCTTCCTCTGATGATATCTGTAAAGAAACAGCAATTTTAGCAAAACATATTAAGCAACACTAATAATAATTCAAAAAGCATAAAAATGAACAAACTTTTGACGGTTTTATAGATATTTCAAAATTATGATGCTATGATGCTAGATATTTCTATTATCTTTCCAAAGCCTGTATATATGTATATATGTATATATATATATATACATACACACACACATATATATATATATATGCATATATAT
>NC_068992.1:56823148-56829345 GCF_001194135.2 Octopus bimaculoides
GAGCGATAGAAGATATATAAATAGATGTATTCATAGATCTATATAAAATAATCAGATACACCTCCTCACGCACATTATACTGAGACACAAAACAAATTTTTTGTGATGCTATTTAAACCTTTTCAGCTGATTTAGGGTAATTTTAGGGTGCTGAATCCGAATCTGACATCAGTTTGTTTTCTTTCAGCAGATGTAGTTTTTTTTATTTATTCCCAGCATCAAATTTTCCAATAAATTCATAATATTGAGAAAATAGCAGGCTATTTGCTTTCGGTCGTCATTCATATACTCATCACTGAAACGAAGATAGAGGGAAATGTAAGCTAACTTTTAAAGTGCCTGAAAAGATAAGGATGTATTTTACTTTGTTATCGCTGTAATTATAGTAAACGTCTCCTTACACTAGTCTACTGGTTTTATAGTAAGTCAGTCAGACTCCTCTTTTCTTTAACTGCTTGTGAGGTTAAAACAAAGTACATCAAATAAGAGCTTGTGTCACGCTTTCTTGATTATGTAGTCATGAGCAGAGATAGGTACTGGAATCCACCATTGACGGAGCGAAACATCGAGGATAAAACAGAGGCAAAGAGTTATGGTTCACTGGAAGTACTCAAGGCTGATTCTTATTTTCTATTGAATAAATTGTAGCAAAATGAAATGATATAATTTGCCAAAGGCAGGATACGTCGGCCGGTCCAGGAATCGAAAATACGGGCTTATGATCGTTAAATTTCAAACTTATAATCCACAAGCAGAAATATATAATATACCATCCAGTGTTTGATGGAGAACAGTTAGCTTTTCTAACAGGCCTTGGTGAGTTTTATGTGTGCAAATATGTACGATTATTTCATTTCTTCTAGTTGTTCTTCACAGCAGCATGCCACACTTGGTTTTCAAGAGAAATTCATTCCAGCATTACCACATGAATCACTTTCTCTACAAATACTTTTATGATGCAATGCTATTTCCAGTTCGAATCCAGTTCGAATATGCCAATAGCACGTTAATGACATTACATTTATAAATATCACTGGTTAGCACTCCGACCCCATTACTTTTATGATGTTTCCCACTCTAAATACATATCATCAAGAGCTCTCCTTCTACCAAAATCTAATGTCACTGAATAATATGATACTGATAAAATTGGCGTAATCAATGTAAATAACATCCGGATAGTTCCTTCCAGCGCACTAGCTGGTCACACTCCAATGTAAACAATTTTCTATATATTCTTTTCTACTCTAGGCACAAGGCCCGAAATGTTTGGTGAGGGGGCCAGTCGATTAGATCGACCCAGTACGCAACTGGTACTTAATTTATCGACCCCCGAAACGATCGAAGGGAAAGTCGACTTCGGTGGAATTTGAACTCAGAACGTAAAGACACGAAATACGGTTAAGCATTTCGCCCGGCGTGCTAACGTTTCTGCCAGCTCACAGCCTTCAATTATCTATATATTATAAGCATCAGGTCAGGCGGTGGGATAGCAGAATCGTTACGCGCTGGGCAAAATTCTTAGCAGCATTTCGGCCGTCTTTCCGTTTTGTGTTCAAATTTCGCCGTGGTTGGCTTTGTCGTTAAACATTTCGGGATCGATAGAATAAGTACTAATTAAACACTGGGGTCGATATAATCAACATATGCCTTCCCCCGAAATTGTTGGCCTTCTGCCATAAGTTGAAACCATTATATTCATCAGAGGAAACACTGAATGATATGATCTCTTTGAAAATGAAATGTTAATTGTCCAACTTAATGTAGTGAAACATAAACTGCTAATTAAAATTTCGCTCCTAAGGAGGGGGAACGTCATTAATTCCAGAATAGAACGATAGAAGCAGCACCGAAATGTTACTTAAAAATTAATGCACAATATAGCCCGAGCAATGTAGGATGGACTTTGGTCTTGGTAGTTTGGTAACAAGAGTGAGGTGTGTTTCGATATATACAGACCTCTCAGGAAAACAGTTACTATACAATGATTTATGGAAGAATTGCTACTGTACATTAACCTAGCATGTCATTCAAATGAATCTTTCCTACCTTTGGGTACATAACCAAGCCTGCTTCACTTCCAGATGATCGGAAAATGGCGATGCTGGTGGGGATAATTTAATTATACATATATATTACAAAAGTTATATAATACAATATACAATGCAAATGTTACAATATGCATATCATGCATACATATGTGTGTATTTCCATATCTTTATAATTTGCTAATTTCTTCGTTTATTTTACCGATATTTTAACAGATTAAACGAAGGTTCATACTTTTAATAGCAGGCAGTTCTTTTGCAAAGTTCAAAGTGTCCATGGGAATATCTAGACTATTAAGCATGACATGGCTGGTGGATTCACATATACCAAAATACTGTCTCGATTCTCTCCAACATTTTCTAGTGTATGTTTGTACCTCCGCTTTTGTGTCTATATTTAGTAATGCCGACTTAATTTCTCGTTATTAGAAGCCTCATTTTCTTTATATTTATGGTTATTTTCTTTCAATTATTGAACTGCTGCATTAATGGGGTACCAACTTGAAGGATTTAGTCGAACAATTCTTTTTTAATAATTATTTTTAGCCGAGTCGCTAAGTTACGGAGACGTAAAAAACCAACACTGTTGTAACGTGGTGGGGGACAATCACAGGCTCGAAGACAGTGCACACGCACACACACACACACACACACACATACACACACATACCCATGTACATATGTACATGTACATATGCATATATATATATATGTAAAAGTGTGTGTTCTAAGTGAGGAAATTTTTACGTAATTGAGGCATTTCCTATCATATATTACGCAAGCCTGAAATATACGTATCAAATGGCCTTGAAATATCATTGTTTGGTATGACATTATCATTGCTACTTATACGGCTCAATGCCAGTGCAAACTAGTCACTACAAACTCCATTTACCAATTTACTCTAACAACTGTTAGGTGTACTTTGTTATATTTACCTCAAGTGGATAATTCTGGCAAAATACACCGCTTCTTATCGTAACACGATATATATATATATATACGATGAGCTTCTACACAGTTTCCCTTTACCAAAGTAACTCACAAAGCATTGACAAGCTTGGGACTATAATAGAAGTCACTAAACTAACGTTCCTATTATGTATTTGTATTTTCTTTTCGTAAGAAATATTACTACAGTTTGCTGTGTTCGTTGAACATAATCATATAACCATACCCACAGCATTGTTAAGATATTCTTCAAAGTTTTTTTCTTGAAATTCTCGCTAAGAATTAGATTTTTTATTCAAGTCATTTTACTCTAAATGTTACAAAATAATACACTTGCTGTGTATGAATATGTATGTTTCATAAAAGTGTATAAGAATGTTATGAGAAAATAACGGTTAAGAATTATATAAAGTTTGAATATTTCGTGTATCTTCTACAGAATAACCAGATCCTAATATTTTCAAACACGAGAATGAAGAATATAGTCACATCTACGCAGTTGCATCTCTTGTAAGGTATCATTAGTAAAGAAATTAGGATGAAGGTAATGCTAAAACAAACGCGCAAATTCAGAGAACGTGCTAATGGAGGTGAATATAGAATAAAGCAATAGTGTAATTTACTTGGGTAAATCAATAGTGTAATTTGATAACTTGGGTAAGTTATCAAATGAAATAATAGTCGTAACGTTACAGATACTATTCTTGCTTTCTTTCTGAGATTCCATGTATTTCAGTTCTGTCTGAAAATATTGATTTTTCCATCCATAACAAAGTTCTAATTTGTCATGTATCTTATCCCACGTTGCATTATCTGATAATATATTCTGATATATTCCAACATCTTCCCGTTAATATTGGCGTGTTACTCATGTTTATAAATTTGAAGAGATCCCTTATATGAAAATAATGGTTTAGACGACGTAGAGTGACAATTTGAAAATATGAAAATGCATGGAATCGTGGTGAACTTCATAATGCTTTTAGATTCCATTCACAACATTTTCCCGTTTTCATTTGATTTGGTGGCATCATAATTTCTATGACATTCGTTTTGATCTTCCTAAATCGAATACTACCACTCTATCTCTTGTATATGTAAGCTTTATTTATCTAATGATTTCCCATTGCTATCGCAATGAAAATAGATACCCGCAGATAATTTTTATCTACATTCATCGATTTCATCATACAATCTGTATGACCTGATGGAAGTTGCTATGATCTTCATAACACGCTTTGTATTGGTCTTTAACAATAGAAATATCTATATTCCCGGTCTCTCTCCGTGATGGAAACTCACTGACTTTAGCTTTCTTAACGGGTTCGAAGATGCCTCAAGTATATATAAGCTGTTAACGTTTGTATCTGTACACATCAGTGCTTAGCTGTGTCACCCCATCTTCTATTTACTAAATAGCGCAACCAGTCATTGAACGATGACGGGAATATATTAAGCGGGACCGGAGTCTTGCGTCAGTTTGCAGCGTCTACCTTTCCGGACTCTACTCCTGAATGAAGGGGAGATAATCATTCCGAAACGCATGCATCCAAAGGTCTAGTTAGGGAGCACTGCAAACTTACTCGTGTTTACACCCATCTGACCACAGCGAGAAATTCCTCAATGACAGAATACAGTGAATGGCTTTCATACGGGTTCGAATATGCCCCAAGCATATTTGAACTGGTAACACATTCGTGGTTATACACATCACCTCTTACTGCTGTCACCCACATATTTTGGGTTGGCAAGAAAGTAATTTCGTTTTTCGCAAATAGATTGAGTTAGGATTTACTTGAATATACTTCGTCAATGCTATGATTCTTTTTTCATTTTGACATTTGATAGCCATTACTTTTAGCTTGCTTTAGAAGCAAATTGCGCGTAATTTTGTTTACAGTGTTAGTTTAGTGTCAATTTTAACATGGAGTGCAAAACGAACATTTTCACCATAGTTGTTTTTTTTCTGTAAAGGCAAGAAAGCTCCTGAAGATCACAAAAAGATATGTGAAGTTTATGGAGTGTTGATTGCTAAACAAATCACACAGGTCAGAAATTGTTTTTAAAATTCTGTTCCAGAGATTTTTCACTCAAAGATGACGTTCTGGTTGATGATGACCGAATCAAAACCATAATTGAATCCGATTGTCATATGAATGTGCGAGAGATTCCAGGAAGGTTAAATTTATCACGTGCAACAACTGAAAACCACTTAAAATGTTTTGGACTCGGTAAGAAGCTCGATATTTGGGTTCCAAATATATTGAGATTCACTTCACAGAACTAATCAATATTTGCGATATGCATCTCAAACGAAATGAAATCGAACTTGCTTTGAAACGAGCCATCACTGGTGAGGGAGAATGGATTGTCTACCATAGCATCAATCGAAAATGATCGTGATCCGAGCGTAATGAACCAGCACAAACCACATCGGAGCCTGAATTGCATCAAAAACTTCATGCTGTTAATTTCGTGGGATTACAAAGATATTCCATATTGTGAACTACTTCCAAAGAACCAAATGATCATTTCAGATGTTTACTGTCAACAACTAATGAAACTAGAGGAAACAATGAAAGAAAAACCGCTAGAGTTGGCAAATCATAAAACGTGTTCCACCGTGACAACGCTAGGCCACACATGTTTTGCTCATTCTTGAAAAATTACTGGAGCTTGATTAGGATGTGATGCCACATCCACCATATAGCCCTGAACTGGCACCGTCAGATTACCATTTACTTCGAAGTTTGCAAAATTCTCTGAATGGTAAAACTTTCAATAATGATGATGAGCTGAAATCGCATTTGCTTCAGTTTTTAGGTGATAAGGACTAGAAATACTATGAGTGCAGAATCATGAAGATATTTAGAAAGATGGCAAAAGGTCTTCGAACAAAATGGAAAATGTATTAGTGCTTAAAGTTCATTCTTTGTATGAAGAAAAAAAGACTTTTATTTCACACTGAAAAACCGAACTTACTTTCTTACGAGAAGGAATTAATATGGCTGCTACTTTCTTTTGACAGGTCAACCTACCCTGTTGAAATATCTCTACTAATCGTATATCGTTACATATAAACTCTCAGCTTTGGCAATACATATGAATATCAATGAAGTAATACGAGCTCGTGTGTGTATTTATCTCTGTATGTATTTGTGTTCGTGTGTGTGTGTGTGTGTGTGTGTGTGTGTGTGT